>NW_027485879.1:0-29541 GCF_050908995.1 Andrena cerasifolii
ATCGATTCATACAAATTTCTCAATACCAGTCTCAACAAATTAGCATCTTTTCTTAGCGCGGATAAATTAAAAATTTTACGATCCGAATTTGAAACATTATCCATCGAAGATTTCAATTTATTGACGCGAAAGGGTGTATTTCCATACGAATACCTTGATTGCGCGAACAAGCTGCAGGATCCATGCTTACCACCGCGCGAGTCATTCTACAGTTCGTTAACGGGTGAGACTGTATCCAAGAGCGATTACGCGCACGCCGAGATTGTCTGGCAGCGTTTCAGGATTAGAACTTTGGGCGAATACAGCGACTTGTATTTGAAAACAGATGTCTTGTTATTGGCAGATATTTTTGAAAATTTTCGCGAAAGTTGTATCAAGAGTTACGGATTAGATTCAGCGCATTATTATACTTTACCTGGCTTTACGTGGGATGCCATGCTAAAACATACCAAAATTACATTCGAATTGCTCACAGACATTGATATGGTCATGTTTATCGAACGCGGTATACGTGGCGGTTTAAGCCAATGTTCCGGAAGATACGCACACGCCAATAACAAGTACATGTCATCTTACAACCCATCGGAACAGTCATCGTACTTGATGTACTTTGACGTGAACAACTTGTACGGATGGGCAATGTGCCAGCCCCTACCATACGCCAAATTTCAATGGGTCGAATATGTCGCAAATTTTGACGTGTCTTCGATCGCTATCGATTCGCCCACGGGATACATTCTCGAGGTAGATCTGGAATATCCGCAACGTCTGCACGACGCTCACGCCGATCTACCGTTCTGCCCGACGCGTGCCAAACCACCTGGCAGCAGACAGGACAAGTTACTGGCGACGGTATACGATAAGCAGCGTTACGTTATCCATTATCGCAACCTGCAGCAGTGCACGAGTCACGGTCTTCGTATTACAAAGATACACCGCGCGCTTCAATTCGCTCAATCTCCCTGGCTCCGCGATTACATCGAACTCAATACACGGTTTTGAACATGCGCGACAAACGACTTTGAAAAAAATTTGTACAAATTGATGAACAACGCAGTATTCGGTAAAACTATGGAAAATGTGCGAAATCAGGTGGACGTAAAACTTTTAACACATTGGGAAGGGCGATATGGTGCGGAGGCAATGATCGCGAAACCGAATTTCCACAGCAGAAGTGTTTTTTCGGAAAATTTAATAGCTGTTGAATTGCGAAAACTCGAGGTGAAATTCAACAAACCGATATATGTGGGTATGTGCATTCTAGACATATCAAAAATTTGTTTGTACGAATTTCATCACGAGTACATGTCTCCACTATATGGTCAAAAATGTAAAATTCTATACACAGACACTGATAGCTTCATCTATCACATTCGATGCGATGATATCTACGAGTCCGTGAAACGCAATATCGATAGATTCGACACAAGCGATTATCCTACTGACAATACATATAATATGCCGCGCTTAAATAAGAAGGTTCCGGGGCTGATGAAGGACGAAAATAATGGGATGATAATGACCGAATTCGTAGGTCTTAGAGCGAAAATGTATGCACTTCGCGTAGACGGTAAAAAAGATACGAAAAAAGCGAAAGGCGTCAAGACCAACGTCATAGCCAGAACGATAACTTTCGACGACTACGCGCAGTGTTTGCAAAAGGAGATCGAAATGGTTCGCAGGCAATCATGCATACGGTCTAAATTGCATAAAGTGTACACCATTTCAGAATCCAAAATCGCTCTAAGTCCATACGACGACAAGCGGTATATCGTACCCGATTCTACCGACACTCTGCCCTGGGGACATTATAAAATTCCGTTGTAAAATTCCATTATAAAAGTATTATAAAAAAAGAAATTTGAACTTGTATGTATAACATTGTATTTATTGAACCATGTATTATTATTATTTTACAATACATTATTTTTATTTATCCAAGAATTGTGTGATTTATCAAACCCCAACCACTTGACGTATACCTTATCCCCCTTTCTACGCAGCACTTTTTCCACTAGATACACATCAGGATCGGCGACGCGTTGCAGCTCGTGTTCATAGAATCCTCCGGCAACGGGTTTTCCACAGGAATCGACGAGCAGATACGTCGCGGGATTAGTTGTCTGTACTTTGGCTATCTCGAACACCTCCGTTGTCCAATTCGGCGTATAGCCTTTATCGAAGATGGTTTTAAATTTGCTCACGCGCACAAACTCGCCCAACTCGAATCTCGCTGGAGCAGCGATCTTTAGGTTGCTGTATACTGTGGCTAGCAGCTTGTCGGCGATCGCAGGGGTAACATCGCAAGGACGCATTCCGATGGTTCTATGTTTTCGCGCGTTATACTCTGCAAGTAGACGCGGTAGCGAATCGGTCCATCTATAGGTTCCATTGAGCGTAAACAGTTTCCACATATTGTTCTTCAAAGTTCGATTAAAACGTTCTACGACGGAGGCCTTCATCACCGAATACGTTGAATAATGATTAATGTCATGCTTCTTCAAGAGTTTCTGCACATCGGTGTTGTAAAATTCTTTTCCTTGATCGGTTTGCAAATTTTTCGGATATCGATCTCTAAATATCTTTGCAAACGCTTTAGTCACCTCAGCGCCACTTTTAGTCTTGAGCGGCAACGCCCATGCATACTTGCTCAACACATCGATGACGGTGAGTATGTAGTGGTGACCCTGGTTGAATCGCGAGTATGGACGCATTTCTACAATGTCAGCTTGCCACAGATCATCGTATCCACGCACTATGACGCGCCTCCGAGGAAAATGTCTTCGAGCTGGAGCGTGCAATTCCTCCACAAGTTGTAGCTTCTTGTGGCCATAGTTTTCTTCACTCATGGATTTCTTAAATGGCTGCATGTTTGATCGCAGATGTATCTTTGCCACGAATGATGCGATAATTATCGTGTACGTGCATTATGTGCTCTCCACCGCCCCAAGGAAATTCTGGACAAGTTCAACCGTCTCGCATGATTCTCCTTCGCATTGTTGCTGCGGGATAGGATTCAATGCTTGCGATATCTTTTGAACGTTGTTTTGCAACGTCAGCATATCTCTCTGAAACGCGACCAGCTTCATCTCTAATTCTTCCTGCTGCTCTCTCAAAAGTTTAATGCTCTTTTTCACATATAGTTTATTAACGGCATCTGTGTCGGCCACCGGCTGAGCTACGCGTCGTATCTTGCGCGATTTTGCATCAAAGTCGGCACCGGTCACGCAAAGAACGTTATCACGCATATAATTTCGAAGCATGCCGCTCCATTTGTAATAGTCCATTGTAGCTGCTCCACTCTTCTCGAGCGATACCCCAAATTTGTTGATCGGCATCTCGACGCATACAGTGCACATCATCGGCGTGCGGTTTAATTTATAATGAGGCCTGCCTCGCGGAGTTCCTCGATAATCGATAGAATTTCGTTGTCGTGCGAGTTGTTACCCGCCTGACGCGACGCTTCCAGCAAACGCAATCGATCCACCAGCTCGTTGGGATCATCCCAGTGCACATAATCGATCTTGTTATCGTTTTCCACCATGACTCGCGATGTCCTTAGACCTTTCCCCGCTTTACTGGTCAATACACGGGGTAGTAGTGGCGCAATTACATGTTTGTACTTGTATCCCTTGTTACCCAATATGGGGTTTTGTGCGTTATGACCACGTCTGTGAGCATTCGTCATCAGCAGTATACTTTTGTATTTTTGTTTATCAGCATCTGTGTATATAGCATCATCGGGAATTCTCTTGAAAATCAGTTCATACAAACCAGGCGTTCCTCCATATCTTACACCGTCTATGATTATATTATCATCCTTGTCCATATCGAAAACCTTATCCCCCAGCATCATTCCACTACCACCAAAGTATACACCGTACACATAATCTATGGTCGTATCCCTATCTCCACTTAGGATTGCGCTCATGTATTTTTGTCCCAACGGACCGAAATGGTTGCGAAACGTTTCTTGCCCCTCGGATGTTTGGAGTTGCTCTCTAATAGATGCTGCAAGCGACTCATCGGCAGAAGTTTCATACACGTCTTCGTCATCATTGGTTGTGAGCGACTGTACATCGGGAAATGTATTTATTGACGCAGGAGGAACCGTGGAATCGTTTGATGCGACATTCAACCGTTTCCGCTTCGACTGAACTGGTGTGGAGGTTACGAGTGAATTTTCCAATGACATGTATGACTGTTTACTATTTCTTTTACGCGATGCGTTCCATGTCGGCCGGATTTTTGTTTTAGGCGTTAATGTTTCAATGCTCATACTCGTCGCAGGTGATATGTCAACTTCTGTCTCAGCAGTATTTTCCACAATATGTTTTAAGGGCTCGGCAATAGGTTTAAAGTATTTTTCCAGTGCGATATCTTCATCCATCTTGTCAGTCTTCAAAGACTGATGTTTCCTGCGAATGGATTCGCTGGTTTTTGCAATTTCCATCGCTATTCTCTCGCGATCCTTAATCTCCTGACTACTAATCATCATTGTATCGCAGACGTTGCTTTCCCACCGATGTGTTGACGACGATTGAGCATCTCACGGTAGCGCAAACTCGTTAAATCCCTTTCTATAACGCCCATTGGACATCGCGCTATCTTTATCTATCACCATGAAACCATACTCCCGCTGCCAACAATTACGACACAAAGCGCAGAAATCATCGTAAGACATATCAGTGTTTACATGATCGTTGTACACATGTTTCAAATTGGTACCATCCTGCTTAAACAGTATCAACAGATTCGCATTGTCGCGTATAAGATGTTTGGGAATCTTTGCATACGTCTGACAGAGATAGAAGCAGTCGACGTTCGAGTGGCGTCCCATTGCAAAGTATTCCCTTATCGTATCTTGCTTGTCGCATGCCACGTCATCAAAGATAAAAATGGAATTCGGAAGCGATTCGCTCGGTGGGATGACGTCACTATTATTTGAAAATGTAAAGTAGCCAATTTCATCTATCGCAGTCAATAAATTCTCCAAATACTTATATTTTGGCTGTTGCAACGACTTGGAATACACGTACAGGTTCTCGAAGCACACGCCGTGAGGACTTTCCAACAAGCTGACCAGCACGTTGGTCTTTCCACAATTTGATGGACCACAAATGAGGCAGCGTATAGTGTTTGGTAGCATGCTACCGTGTCTGCGTCTCGTTTTCGGAGACATCATTTGCGATTTATCATCAAAATTAGTCACGCGTATCGCCACAGGTTGTCGCACGAATCGCATCCTCTCCGTGAACTGCGAAAAATGATTTTGATACGTCGAAGCTGCGGTGCGCTCTATTTATAGGCTCGCGCCGAAGCAAAACAGCTCATTATTCAAAATGCTTCTGATCCTGTCGGATAATTGTGATATTCGAGACCAAACCGCTGAGCAGTTGAAATATATATCAAAAATTATTCTACTGCGAGAGTTTGGCAGACACATCGATCAGTTGTGGGACAGACTCCCCGAGCATATAAAAGTCGATTCTGAGGTTCAGCAGTATCGTCGATGCTTGGAACATTATAATCGCCCTTGGCAGCGAACGCATATCGACGGTCCAGCACCATTGATTAAAAACTGCAGCGAATGTCGTCGAAGAGAGTAAAGAAAGGTTGTGGTCTGTTAAATCGGGCGATAAACGCGTTACCTATCGAATTACATATTCCGGGATATCAGTTTTGTGGTCCAGGAACTCATCTGGCAAAACGATTAGCTAGAGGCGATCGAGGCATCAATCCGTTGGACGCAGCGTGTCGCGAACACGATATTGCATATTCGCGTAGCAACGACCTCGGTGAAAGGCACACGGCAGATAAGGTTCTCGCTGACAAAGCGCGAAAACGCATCGTTGCGCGAGACTCGACTCTGGGTGAAAGAGGTGCTGCTACAGCTGTTTGGGCAGCTATGAAAACTAAGACGAAAATCGGAATGGGGATGAAAACAAAACCCCGCAAAAGGACTGTAAGGAGAGCATCGCAAAAGCGGATACTTCCGGTGGCAAAACGAGGTGGCATATTACCACTTCTCCCGCTGCTAGGTGTTCTCGGATCATTAGCCGGTGGAGCAGCGGGGATCGCCAAGGCGGTAAACGATAATAAGGCGGCGCAACATCAGCTGCAGGAAATGCAGCGTCATAATCGCACCATGGAAGGTCGCGGACTTTATCTCGCACCATACAAGCGCGGACAGGGAATATCGAAACAAAAAAAAAAACGCCGAAAAGACAATAAAAATGCCCGAGGGCGTAACTACAGATGCGCAATTGGGGGAGTTGGCAAAACGTATGCGTATTCCATTTTTTAGAGGTGTTTTTATGCGCAATGCACTACCTGTTGGAGGAGTACGCCGAAACGAGAGCGGTATCGTGAATTTGGATAATGTCGAGGGACCGGGGACTCATTGGGTGGCGTATGCGAAGAGGGGGCGTCGAGCTGTATACTTCGACAGCTTTGGCAATCTTCGACCGCCTAAGGAATTGGTACAATATCTGGATAAAGATGTCGTGAAAATCGAATACAATCACGCGCCTTATCAGGAGTACAATCAGAGCAATTGTGGTCAACTATGTCTACGCTTTCTACAAACGATTGGTTGCAAATTTAAGGATTGACTTCTCACCACTTTGATTCAGTACGAGTCCAGTCGTACAGCTTGGAATATGTCGTTAACATTCACTCTAACCGGCAAGAGTAGCACCCTCGCGGTGAGCTACTTTCCACCCATAGATTTGAGCGACGATGATTACGAGCTTGGTCTAACAACCCTTGAAACTTACCATACAATACCCAACATCGACTCCAGCAACGATAAATTCTACTTCACCACAAACTATGAGACCAATAGCAGCGTCGGCACCAGCCTTGAATACATTACGATTCCCCACGGTTCATACGAATTAGACGCCATTGCCAAGTATTTGAAACAGCGATTACTCGAGCGATATCCTCAAAAACTCGATGGCACCAATGCCAACGATGGTAGCGACAGCGATGAGTATCCTATAGTGTTGCGTCCCAACAACAACACCATGAAAAGTGAGCTGTACTGCTCGTTCATTGTAGACTTTACGAAGCCCAATAACATTGGATCGTTACTGGGATTCTCGACGAATCGCGTATTAGAACCGGAACAGTGGCACGAATCGGACGATCCGATTAATATCATGAATGTGAACATTATTCGCGTAGAATGTAGCGTGACCGCTGGCGCGTACAGCAATGGGAAGCGCGTACATACCATACATGAATTTTCTCCCAGAGTACCGCCGGGATATAAGATATCGGAAACGCCCGCGCAGATCATTTACCTTCCAATCACCGCACAGGTCATTTCGGATCTAACGATACGTGTTGTGGATCAAGACGGGCGGTTGCTTGATTTTCGAGGTGAAGAGATTACCATCAGACTGCACGTACGACGACGTCGATGATAATACATGTGGTGCAGTCGTATGAGATGCTTGTGTTGAACGACTCCAGAAACACGTTTCTTCCAAACGAAATTGTTTGCAGCAGCAACAACAACAACAACAACAACTGCAACTGCAACAGCTCTGATTACGCTAAAAAGAAGAGGTTCAGTGCTGCGAACATTGCATTTTTGAAATCGCTGGGATTCATTGTACGCAATTAAGTTGAAAAATGACTGACATTCTAAGCATTAGCGCGAAGCCGACGTTTGATGATCGCATCGTCAAGCTTGAGACTCACACATACAACCCTTACGTCAACACGACGTTTGGATACAGCGATGAGATAAGAATACCTATACAGCAACAGGATTTATACACATTACCGTGTGAAAGTTTCCTCTACCTGGAGGGGAAATTGACGATAAATAAGCCGAATGATGTATCACCGGTGATGTTGGGAAATAATTGCATGGCATTCATATTTGATGAGATTCGATATGAACTGAATGGTGTGGAGATTGATCGCAACAGAAACGTTGGAATAACTAGCACGCTTAAAAACTATGTATCGATGACATCTGATGAAGACAAAAATATGGAGAATGCGGGATGGGGCTTGAAACGGCACGATGAGCTAATAGCGAAAAATCATTTCAATTTTTGCATCCCGCTCAAATATTTGTTGGGATTTTGCGAGGACTACAAACGCATGGTTATTAATGCGCGTCACGAATTGATTTTAATACGATCGCGCAACGATAACAATTCTCTAATAGGATCGCCGACGTTGGAACCAGAAATTGAATTACTTAAAGTGCAATGGCGGATGCCTCACGTGACGCTGAACGACGTTAATAAGCTGTCGTTGCTACATGCTTTGGAAAGTGGACAAAACCTGAGCATTAGTTTTCGCTCGTGGGATCTGTACGAGTATCCTCTCTTACAGAGCACGACCAAGCATTCGTGGGCCGTGAAGGCAGCTGCACAGTTGGAGAAGCCGCGATACATTATCTTTGCTCTACAGACTGCTCGAAAGAATGTGATGACTGAAGATGTTACTCGATTTGACCACTGCAAATTGACCAATGTAAAACTTTTTCTCAACTCGGAATTTTACCCGTACGATGACATGAACTTGGACTTTGACAAGAATAGGCACGCCATCTTATTTAACATGTATACGCATTTTCGTAAATCGTATTACGGACATAGTTGCAACGAGGCATTATTCACCGTAGCCCAATTTTTGCAATTTGGCCCCCTCGTGGTGATTGATTGCTCGCGACAAAATGAGTCGATCAAGAATAGCACCGTGGACGTGCGCATAGAATTTGATTGTAAAGAAAACGTACCTGCAAATACTACGGCCTACTGTTTGATTCTGCACGATCGGGTGGTTGAATACAATCCGCTGACAAATGTGGTGCGCAAAATCAATTAAATTACTGCGCTACTTGCCCGCCCTCTCCTGTACCAAATTCGTACAAAATTTCATCGTGAAAATTGAGATGCTTTACGAGAAAGACTGCATTCTCCAGTCTGTCTTGGAAGCGAACGGACCTCTAAATTGTATCGATAATGGTCGTACCAACATTCGTTGACCTGCAAGGGTTCATCGTCGATGGAAGATTTGTCGCGAAGGAAGTGGCTATCCTACGAAAGGGAACAATTCTCTCGCACTATATTTTTGGGAGTTCGATGCCACAATATCTTCTTACAAAATCCGACAAATCGAGCATCCGGTGGTTGGTGGCAAAACATCATGGACTACGTTGGGAAGATGGAGACGTTCCGTACAGTATGGCTAAACAGCTAATTATGAAAGCTGTAGCCGATGCGATCGACGAGGAAGATGACACACCCCATGTCGTATACGTTAAAGGGCTGCAGAAACGCGATTGGCTCATGGATTTCCTCGATGAAAATACGAGAGCGGACGTGATCATCGAGACGCTAGACATTGACTACGAGGATATCAAATCCCTAAATAAGCTAAACGTAGTTAATACTCTGCGATGTGGCAGACACGCAAAGCACTGTGCCATGCAAAATGTATTTAAAATATTCAACTGGTGGTCTAAACGCCAGAGGGAAATACACAAATAAAATATAATCAATTTTTTATGCATAACTGTTTTTTCTTCACCCTCCTCAACCTCCAACCTTCTGCATGTACGCTAGATTAAGACGATAGTTGTAATTATGTACAAGTAATAGTACGATTCATGATCAACGCGGTATGATAGACGTTCGATAGATGTTCAAGTGGTCTGATAGACGTTTGATAGATGTTCAAGTGGTCTGATAGACGTTCGATAGATGTTCAAGTGGTACGATAGAAAAAGACGCGGTGTCGAGAAACGCCGATCTTTCCCGACATCGTTCGAAACAATTTCTGATAAAATTTCTCATAAAAATAAATTATTATACGTCGACGTTGTGTGTGTGTGTGTGTGTGTGTGTGTGTGTGTGTGTGTGTGTGTGTGTCACATATGTGACGCTCCGTTGGTTTCGCTATATGTACCATTCGGAAAAGACTAATGTCAGAGACGGCGTTTGGGGGAGTTGGTTAGGCGGCTGACTCGTACCGCGGAGGTCTTGGGTTCGAGCCCCGTCGCCCCGAGAAGTTTTTTCATTTATATTAATATCATAAAATTAATATTTCCTTCCTTACCGACAGTCTGTTGTACCACGCTACAGAGTAACACCTTCCTTACCGACAGTCTGTACCACCACGCTCCAGAGTAGCGCACCGTCACCCCGCGGTTCCTTCTCCTCCTCCTCGATGATACCCCCGCACCGTCACCCCGCGGTTCCTCCGCCTCCTCGATGATACCCCCCACCACTCCGCCATCTCTATGACGTCATCCGCCGCCAGCCCGCCGACAAAAAAACAAATTTTCAAATTTGAGTTTCAAGGTCATGATCATGACCTTGAAACTCAAATTTGAATTAGAATCCCCCTTGTCTTACTACTAAAGAGATGGCACAAAGTAACGTCTCCGGAGAGCAAATCAAAGAGAGAGATGTGGCGCAGATATTTCGAGACAGTGACTGATTAACGAAGAGACGCAGAATTTTCGAACGCCTCTTGAAAGGCCTGCGCCTCTGATTTGCAACTTTAAGGCGATGCCTTTGAAGCTGAAATTTAGTATACCTCTTTCCACTTCATCTTCTCCTGATATATTGGCCAAAATCTGGCGAAAATTTTCAGAATCCACAGAATTGGGCTTTGTAACAGGAGAACATGCCGTCGAAAGAGATGGAACAAAGTAACGTCTCCGGAGAGCAAATCAAAGAGCGAGAAGTGGCGCAGATGTTTCGAGACAGTGACTGTTTAACGAAGAGTCGCACAATTTTCGAACGCCTCTTGAAAGGCCTGCGCCTCTGATTTGATACTTTTAAGCGATGCCTTTGAAGCTGAAATTTAGTATACCTCTTTTGACTTCATGTTCTCCTGATATATTGGCCAAAATCTGGCGAAAATTTTCAGAATGCACAAAATTGGGCTTTGTAACAGGAGAACATGCCGTCGAAAGAGATGGCACAAAGTAACGTCTCCGGAGGGCAAATCAATGAGCGAGAAGTGGCGCAGATGTTTCGCGACAGTGACTGTTTAACGAAGAGTCGCACAATTTTCGAACGCCTCTTGAAAGGCCTGCGCCTCTGATTTGATACTTTTAAGCGATGCCTTTGAAGCTGAAATTTAATATACCTCTTTCCACTGCATGTTCTCCTGATATATTGGCCAAAATCTAGCAAAAATTTTCAGAATGCACAAAATTGGGCTTTGTAACAGGAGAACATGCCGTCGAAAGAGATGGAACAAAGTAACGTCTCCGGAGAGCAAATCAAAGAGAGAGATGTGGCGCAGATGTTTCGAGACAGTGACTGATTAACGAAGAGACGCAGAATTTTCGAACGCCTCTTGAAAGACCTGCGCCTCTTATTTGCAACTTTAAGGCGATGCCTTTGAAGCTGAAATTTAGTATACCTCTTTTGACTTCATGTTCTCCTGATATATTGGCCAAAATCTGGCGAAAATTTTCAGAATGCACAAAATTGGGCTTTGTAACAGGAGAACATGCCGTCGAAAGAGATGGAACAAAGTAACGTCTCCGGAGAGCAAATCAAAGAGCGAGAAGTGGCGCAGGTGTTTCGAGACAGTGACTGTTTAACGAAGAGACGCAGAATTTTCGAACGCCTCTTGAAAGGCCTGCGCCTCTGATTTGATACTTTTAAGCGATGCCTTTGAAGCTGAAATCTAGTATACCTCTTTCCACTTCATGTTCTCCCGATATATTGGCCAAAATCTAGCAAAAATTTTCAGAATGCACAGAATTGGGCTTTGTAACAGGAGAACATGCCGTCGAAAGAGATGGCACAAAGTAACGTCTCCGGAGGGCAAATCAATGAGCGAAAAGTGGCGCAGATGTTTCGAGACAGTGACTGTTTAACGAAGAGTCGCACAATTTTCGACCGCCTCTTGAAAGGCCTGCGCCTGTGATTTGATACTTTTAAGCGATGCCTCTGAAGCTGAAATTTAGTATACCTCTTTCCACTTCATGTTCTCCTGATATATTGGCCAAAATCTAGCAAAAATTTTCAGAATGCACAAAATTGGGCTTTGTAACAGGAGAACATGCCGTCGAAAGAGATGGCACAAAGTAACGTCTCCGGAGAGCAAATCAAAGAGAGAGATGTGGCGCAGATGTTTCGAGACAGTGACTGATTAACGAAGAGACGCAGAATTTTCGAACGCCTCTTGAAAGACCTGCGCCTCTTATTTGCAACTTTAAGGCGATGCCTTTGAAGCTGAAATTTAGTATACCTCTTTTGACTTCATGTTCTCCTGATATATTGGCCAAAATCTGGCGAAAATTTTCAGAATGCACAAAATTGGGCTTTGTAACAGGAGAACATGCCGTCGAAAGAGATGGAACAAAGTAACGTCTCCGGAGAGCAAATCAAAGAGTGAGAAGTGGCGCAGGTGTTTCGAGACAGTGACTGTTTAACGAAGAGACGCAGAATTTTCGAACGCCTCTTGAAAGGCCTGCGCCTCTGATTTGATACTTTTAAGCGATGCCTTTGAAGCTGAAATCTAGTATACCTCTTTCCACTTCATGTTCTCCCGATATATTGGCCAAAATCTAGCAAAAATTTTCAGAATGCACAGAATTGGGCTTTGTAACAGGAGAACATGCCGTCGAAAGAGATGGCACAAAGTAACGTCTCCGGAGGGCAAATCAATGAGCGAAAAGTGGCGCAGATGTTTCGAGACAGTGACTGTTTAACGAAGAGTCGCACAATTTTCGAACGCCTCTTGAAAGGCCTGCGCCTCTGATTTGATACTTTTAAGCGATGCCTTTGAAGCTGAAATTTAGTATACCTCTATCCACTTCATCTTCTCCTGATATATTGGCCAAAATCTGGCGAAAATTTTCAGAATCCACAGAATTGGGCTTTGTAACAGGAGAACATGCCGTCGAAAGAGATGGCACAAAGTAATGTCTCCGGAGGGCAAATCAATGAGCGAGAAGTGGCGCAGATGTTTCGAGACAGTGACTGTTTAACGAAGAGTCGCACAATTTTCGAACGCCTCTTGAAAGGCCTGCGCCTCTGATTTGATACTTTTAAGCGATGCCTTTGAAGCTGAAATTTAGTATACCTCTTTCCACTTCATGTTCTCCTGATATATTGGCCAAAATCTGGCAAAAATTTTCAGAATGAACAAAATTGGGCTTTGTAACAGGAGAACATGCCGTCGAAAGAGATGGCACAAAGTAACGTCTCCGGAGAGCAAATCAAAGAGCGAGAAGTGGCGCAGATGTTTCGAGACAGTGACTGTTTAACGAAGAGTCGCACAATTTTCGAACGCCTCTTGAAAGGCCTGCGCCTCTGATTTGATACTTTTAAGCGATGCCTTTGAAGCTGAAATTTAGTATACCTCTTTTGACTTCATGTTCTCCTGATATATTGGCCAAAATCTGGCGAAAATTTTCAGAATGCACAAAATTGGGCTTTGTAACAGGAGAACATGCCGTCGAAAGAGATGGCACAAAGTAACGTCTCCGGAGGGCAAATCAATGAGCGAGAAGTGGCGCAGATGTTTCGCGACAGTGACTGTTTAACGAAGAGTCGCACAATTTTCGAACGCCTCTTGAAAGGCCTGCGCCTCTGATTTGATACTTTTAAGCGATGCCTTTGAAGCTGAAATTTAATATACCTCTTTCCACTGCATGTTCTCCTGATATATTGGCCAAAATCTAGCAAAAATTTTCAGAATGCACAAAATTGGGCTTTGTAACAGGAGAACATGCCGTCGAAAGAGATGGAACAAAGTAACGTCTCCGGAGAGCAAATCAAAGAGAGAGATGTGGCGCAGATGTTTCGAGACAGTGACTGATTAACGAAGAGACGCAGAATTTTCGAACGCCTCTTGAAAGACCTGCGCCTCTTATTTGCAACTTTAAGGCGATGCCTTTGAAGCTGAAATTTAGTATACCTCTTTCCACTTCATGTTCGCCTGATATATTGGCCAAAATCTAGCGGAAATTTTCAGAATGCACAACATTGGGCTTTGTAACAGGAGAACGTGCCGTCGAAAGAGATGGCACAAAGTAACGTCTCCGGAGGGCAAACCAATGAGCGAGAAGTGGCGCAGATATTTCGAGACAGTGACTGTTTAACGAAGAGTCGCACAATTTTCGAACGCCTCTTGAAAGGCCTGCGCCTCTGATTTGATACTTTTAAGCGATGCCATTGAAGCTGAAATTTAGTATACCTCTTTCCACTTCATGTTCTCCTGATATATTGGCCAAAATCTAGCAAAAATTTTCAGAATGCACAAAATTGGGCTTTGTAACAGGAGAACATGCCGTCGAAAGAGATGGAACAAAGTAACGTCTCCGGAGAGCAAATCAAAGAGCGAGAAGTGGCGCAGGTGTTTCGAGACAGTGACTGTTTAACGAAGAGACGCAGAAATTTCGAACGCCTCTTAAAAGGCCTGCGCCTGTGATTTGATACTTTTAAGCGATGCCTCTGAAGCTGAAATTTAGTATACCTCTTTCCACTTCATGTTCTCCTGATATATTGGCCAAAATCTAGCAAAATTTTCAGAATGCACAGAATTGGGCTTTGTAACAGGAGAACATGCCGTCGAAAGAGATGGCACAAAGTAACGTCTCCGGAGAGCAAATCAAAGAGAGAGATGTGGCGCAGATGTTTCGAGACAGTGACTGATTAACGAAGAGACGCAGAATTTTCGAACGCCTCTTGAAAGACCTGCGCCTCTTATTTGCAACTTTAAGGCGATGCCTTTGAAGCTGAAATTTAGTATACCTCTTTTGACTTCATGTTCTCCTGATATATTGGCCAAAATCTGGCGAAAATTTTCAGAATGCACAAAATTGGGCTTTGTAACAGGAGAACATGCCGTCGAAAGAGATGGAACAAAGTAACGTCTCCGGAGAGCAAATCAAAGAGTGAGAAGTGGCGCAGGTGTTTCGAGACAGTGACTGTTTAACGAAGAGACGCAGAATTTTCGAACGCCTCTTGAAAGGCCTGCGCCTCTGATTTGATACTTTTAAGCGATGCCTTTGAAGCTGAAATCTAGTATACCTCTTTCCACTTCATGTTCTCCCGATATATTGGCCAAAATCTAGCAAAAATTTTCAGAATGCACAGAATTGGGCTTTGTAACAGGAGAACATGCCGTCGAAAGAGATGGCACAAAGTAACGTCTCCGGAGGGCAAATCAATGAGCGAAAAGTGGCGCAGATGTTTCGAGACAGTGACTGTTTAACGAAGAGTCGCACAATTTTCGAACGCCTCTTGAAAGGCCTGCGCCTCTGATTTGATACTTTTAAGCGATGCCTTTGAAGCTGAAATTTAGTATACCTCTATCCACTTCATCTTCTCCTGATATATTGGCCAAAATCTGGCGAAAATTTTCAGAATGCACAGAATTGGGCTTTGTAACAGGAGAACATGCCGTCGAAAGAGATGGCACAAAGTAACGTCTCCGGAGAGCAAATCAAAGAGAGAGATGTGGCGCAGATGTTTCGAGACAGTGACTGATTAACGAAGAGACGCAGAATTTTCGAACGCCTCTTGAAAGACCTGCGCCTCTTATTTGCAACTTTAAGGCGATGCCTTTGAAGCTGAAATTTAGTATACCTCTTTTGACTTCATGTTCTCCTGATATATTGGCCAAAATCTGGCGAAAATTTTCAGAATGCACAAAATTGGGCTTTGTAACAGGAGAACATGCCGTCGAAAGAGATGGAACAAAGTAACGTCTCCGGAGAGCAAATCAAAGAGTGAGAAGTGGCGCAGGTGTTTCGAGACAGTGACTGTTTAACGAAGAGACGCAGAATTTTCGAACGCCTCTTGAAAGGCCTGCGCCTCTGATTTGATACTTTTAAGCGATGCCTTTGAAGCTGAAATCTAGTATACCTCTTTCCACTTCATGTTCTCCCGATATATTGGCCAAAATCTAGCAAAAATTTTCAGAATGCACAGAATTGGGCTTTGTAACAGGAGAACATGCCGTCGAAAGAGATGGCACAAAGTAACGTCTCCGGAGGGCAAATCAATGAGCGAAAAGTGGCGCAGATGTTTCGAGACAGTGACTGTTTAACGAAGAGTCGCACAATTTTCGAACGCCTCTTGAAAGGCCTGCGCCTCTGATTTGATACTTTTAAGCGATGCCTTTGAAGCTGAAATTTAGTATACCTCTATCCACTTCATCTTCTCCTGATATATTGGCCAAAATCTGGCGAAAATTTTCAGAATCCACAGAATTGGGCTTTGTAACAGGAGAACATGCCGTCGAAAGAGATGGCACAAAGTAATGTCTCCGGAGGGCAAATCAATGAGCGAGAAGTGGCGCAGATGTTTCGAGACAGTGACTGTTTAACGAAGAGTCGCACAATTTTCGAACGCCTCTTGAAAGGCCTGCGCCTCTGATTTGATACTTTTAAGCGATGACTTTGAAGCTGAAATTTAGTATACCTCTTTCCACTTCATGTTCTCCTGATATATTGGCCAAAATCTGGCAAAAATTTTCAGAATGAACAAAATTGGGCTTTGTAACAGGAGAACATGCCGTCGAAAGAGATGGCACAAAGTAACGTCTCCGGAGAGCAAATCAAAGAGAGAGATGTGGCGCAGATGTTTCGAGACAGTGACTGATTAACGAAGAGACGCAGAATTTTCGAACGCCTCTTGAAAGGCCTGCGCCTCTGATTTGCAACTTTAAGGCGATGCCTTTGAAGCTGAAATTTAGTATACCTCTTTCCACTTTATCTTCTCCTGATATATTGGCCAAAATCTGGCGAAAATTTTCAGAATCCACAGAATTGGGCTTTGTAACAGGAGAACATGCCGTCGAAAGAGATGGCACAAAGTAACGTCTCCGGAGGGCAAATCAATGAGCGAGAAGTGGCGCAGATGTTTCGAGACAGTGACAGTTTAACGAAGAGTCGCACAATTTTCGAACGCCTCTTGAAAGGCCTGCGCCTCTGATTTGATACTTTTAAGCGATGCCTTTGAAGTTGAAATTTAGTATACCTATTTCCACTTCATGTTCTCCTGATATATTGGCCACAATCTGGCGAAAATTTTCCGAATGCACAAAATTGGGCTTTGTAACAGGAGAACATGCCGTCGACAGAGATGGCACAAAGTAACGTCTCCGGAGAACAAATGAAAGAGCGAGATGTGGCGCAGACGTTTCGAGACAGTGACTGTCTAACGAAGAAACGCAGAATTTTCGAACGACTCTTGAAAGGCCTGCGCCTCTTATATGCAACTTTAAGGCGATGCCTTTGAAGCTGAAATTTAGTATACCTCTTTCCACTTCATGTTCGCCTGATATATTGGCCAAAATCTAGCGGAAATTTTCAGAATGCACAACATTGGGCTTTGTAACAGGAGAACGTGCCGTCGAAAGAGATGGAACAAAGTAACGTCTCCGGAGAGCAAATCAAAGAGCGAGAAGTGGCGCAGGTGTTTCGAGACAGTGACTGTTTAACGAAGAGACGCAGAAATTTCGAACGCCTCTTAAAAGGCCTGCGCCTCTGATTTGATACTTTTAAGCGATGCCTTTGAAGCTGAAATCTAGTATACCTCTTTCCACTTCATGTTCTCCCGATATATTGGCCAAAATCTAGCAAAAATTTTCAGAATGCACAGAATTGGGCTTTGTAACAGGAGAACATGCCGTCGAAAGAGATGGCACAAAGTAACGTCTCCGGAGGGCAAATCAATGAGCGAAAAGTGGCGCAGATGTTTCGAGACAGTGACTGTTTAACGAAGAGTCGCACAATTTTCGAACGCCTCTTGAAAGGCCTGCGCCTCTGATTTGATACTTTTAAGCGATGCCTTTGAAGCTGAAATTTAGTATACCTCTTTCCACTTCATGTTCTCCTGATATATTGGCCAAAAATCTAGCAAAAATTTTCAGAATGCACAAAATTGGGCTTTGTAACAGGAGAACATGCCGTCGAAAGAGATGGCACAAAGTAACGTCTCCGGAGAGCAAATCAAAGAGAGAGATGTGGCGCAGATGTTTCGAGACAGTGACTGATTAACGAAGAGACGCAGAATTTTCGAACGCCTCTTGAAAGGCCTGCGCCTCTGATTTGCAACTTTAAGGCGATGCCTTTGAAGCTGAAATTTAGTATACCTCTATCCACTTCATCTTCTCCTGATATATTGGCCAAAATCTGGCGAAAATTTTCAGAATCCACAGAATTGGGCTTTGTAACAGGAGAACATGCCGTCGAAAGAGATGGCACAAAGTAATGTCTCCGGAGGGCAAATCAATGAGCGAGAAGTGGCGCAGATGTTTCGAGACAGTGACTGTTTAACGAAGAGTCGCACAATTTTCGAACGCCTCTTGAAAGGCCTGCGCCTCTGATTTGATACTTTTATGCGATGCCTTTGAAGCTGAAATTTAGTATACCTCTTTCCACTTCATGTTCTCCCGATATATTGGCCAAAATCTAGCAAAAATTTTCAGAATCCACAGAATTGGGCTTTGTAACAGGAGAACATGCCGTCGAAAGAGATGGCACAAAGTAACGTCTCCGGAGGGCAAATCAATGAGCGAAAAGTGGCGCAGATGTTTCGAGACAGTGACTGTTTAACGAAGAGTCGCACAATTTTCGAACGCCTCTTGAAAGGCCTGCGCCTCTGATTTGATACTTTTAAGCGATGCCTTTGAAGCTGAAATTTAGTATACCTCTTTCACTTCATGTTCTCCTGATATATTGGCCAAAATCTAGCAAAAATTTTCAGAATGCACAAAATTGGGCTTTGTAACAGGAGAACATGCCGTCGAAAGAGATGGCACAAAGTAACGTCTCCGGAGAGCAAATCAAAGAGAGAGATGTGGCGCAGATATTTCGAGACAGTGACTGATTAACGAAGAGACGCAGAATTTTCGAACGCCTCTTGAAAGGCCTGCGCCTCTGATTTGCAACTTTAAGGCGATGCCTTTGAAGCTGAAATTTAGTATACCTCTATCCACTTCATCTTCTCCTGATATATTGGCCAAAATCTGGCGAAAATTTTCAGAATCCACAGAATTGGGCTTTGTAACAGGAGAACATGCCGTCGAAAGAGATGGCACAAAGTAATGTCTCCGGAGGGCAAATCAATGAGCGAGAAGTGGCGCAGATGTTTCGAGACAGTGACTGTTTAACGAAGAGTCGCACAATTTTCGAACGCCTCTTGAAAGGCCTGCGCCTCTGATTTGATACTTTTAAGCGATGCCTTTGAAGCTGAAATTTAGTATACCTCTTTCCACTTCATGTTCTCCTGATATATTGGCCAAAATCTGGCAAAAATTTTCAGAATGAACAAAATTGGGCTTTGTAACAGGAGAACACGCCGTCGAAAGAGATGGAACAAAGTAATGTCTCCGGAGAGCAAATCAAAGAGCGAGAAGTGGCGCAGATGTTTCGAGACAGTGACTGTTTAACGAAGACACGCAGAATTTTCGAACGCCTCTTGAAAGGCCTGCGCCTCTGATTTGCAACTTTAAGGCGATGCCTTTGAAGCTGAAATTTAGTATACCTCTTTCCACTTCATGTTCGCCTGTATATTGGCCAAAATCTAGCGAAAATTTTCAGAATGCACAACATTGGGCTTTGTAACAGGAGAACGTGCCGTCGAAAGAGATGGCACAAAGTAACGTCTCCGGAGAGCAAATCAAAGAGAGAGAAGTGGCGCAGATGTTTCGAGACAGTGACTGTTTAACGAAGACACGCAGAATTTTCGAACGCCTCTTGAAAGGCCTGCGCCTCTGATTTGATACTTTTAAGCGATGCCTTTGAAGCTGAAATTTAGTATACCTCTTTCCACTTCATGTTCTCCTGATATATTGGCCAAAATCTAGCAAAAATTTTCAGAATGCACAAAATTGGGCTTTGTAACAGGAGAACGTGCCGTCGAAAGAGATGGAACAAAGTAACGTCTCCGGAGAGCAAATCAAAGAGCGAGAAGTGGCGCAGGTGTTTCGAGACAGTGACTGTTTAACGAAGAGACGCAGAAATTTCGAACGCCTCTTAAAAGGCCTGCGCCTCTGATTTGATACTTTTAAGCGATGCCTTTGAAGCTGAAATCTAGTATACCTCTTTCCACTTCATGTTCTCCCGATATATTGGCCAAAATCTAGCAAAAATTTTCAGAATGCACAGAATTGGGCTTTGTAACAGGAGAACATGCCGTCGAAAGAGATGGCACAAAGTAACGTCTCCGGAGGGCAAATCAATGAGCGAAAAGTGGCGCAGATGTTTCGAGACAGTGACTGTTTAACGAAGAGTCGCACAATTTTCGAACGCCTCTTGAAAGGCCTGCGCCTCTGATTTGATACTTTTAAGCGATGCCTTTGAAGCTGAAATTTAGTATACCTCTTTCCACTTCATGTTCTCCTGATATATTGGCCAAAATCTAGCAAAAATTTTCAGAATGCACAAAATTGGGCTTTGTAACAGGAGAACATGCCGTCGAAAGAGATGGCACAAAGTAACGTCTCCGGAGAGCAAATCAAAGAGAGAGATGTGGCGCAGATGTTTCGAGACAGTGACTGATTAACGAAGAGACGCAGAATTTTCGAACGCCTCTTGAAAGGCCTGCGCCTCTGATTTGCAACTTTAAGGCGATGCCTTTGAAGCTGAAATTTAGTATACCTCTATCCACTTCATCTTCTCCTGATATATTGGCCAAAATCTGGCGAAAATTTTCAGAATCCACAGAATTGGGCTTTGTAACAGGAGAACATGCCGTCGAAAGAGATGGCACAAAGTAATGTCTCCGGAGGGCAAATCAATGAGCGAGAAGTGGCGCAGATGTTTCGAGACAGTGACTGTTTAACGAAGAGTCGCACAATTTTCGAACGCCTCTTGAAAGGCCTGCGCCTCTGATTTGATACTTTTATGCGATGCCTTTGAAGCTGAAATTTAGTATACCTCTTTCCACTTCATGTTCTCCCGATATATTGGCCAAAATCTAGCAAAAATTTTCAGAATCCACAGAATTGGGCTTTGTAACAGGAGAACATGCCGTCGAAAGAGATGGCACAAAGTAACGTCTCCGGAGGGCAAATCAATGAGCGAAAAGTGGCGCAGATGTTTCGAGACAGTGACTGTTTAACGAAGAGTCGCACAATTTTCGAACGCCTCTTGAAAGGCCTGCGCCTCTGATTTGATACTTTTAAGCGATGCCTTTGAAGCTGAAATTTAGTATACCTCTTTCCACTTCATGTTCTCCTGATATATTGGCCAAAATCTAGCAAAAATTTTCAGAATGCACAAAATTGGGCTTTGTAACAGGAGAACATGCCGTCGAAAGAGATGGCACAAAGTAACGTCTCCGGAGAGCAAATCAAAGAGAGAGATGTGGCGCAGATATTTCGAGACAGTGACTGATTAACGAAGAGACGCAGAATTTTCGAACGCCTCTTGAAAGGCCTGCGCCTCTGATTTGCAACTTTAAGGCGATGCCTTTGAAGCTGAAATTTAGTATACCTCTATCCACTTCATCTTCTCCTGATATATTGGCCAAAATCTGGCGAAAATTTTCAGAATCCACAGAATTGGGCTTTGTAACAGGAGAACATGCCGTCGAAAGAGATGGCACAAAGTAATGTCTCCGGAGGGCAAATCAATGAGCGAGAAGTGGCGCAGATGTTTCGAGACAGTGACTGTTTAACGAAGAGTCGCACAATTTTCGAACGCCTCTTGAAAGGCCTGCGCCTCTGATTTGATACTTTTAAGCGATGCCTTTGAAGCTGAAATTTAGTATACCTCTTTCCACTTCATGTTCTCCTGATATATTGGCCAAAATCTGGCAAAAATTTTCAGAATGAACAAAATTGGGCTTTGTAACAGGAGAACATGCCGTCGAAAGAGATGGAACAAAGTAACGTCTCCGGAGAGCAAATCAAAGAGCGAGAAGTGGCGCAGATGTTTCGAGACAGTGACTGTTTAACGAAGAGTCGCACAATTTTCGAACGCCTCTTGAAAGGCCTGCGCCTCTGATTTGCAACTTTAAGGCGATGCCTTTGAAGCTGAAATTTAGTATACCTCTTTCCACTTCATCTTCTCCTGATATATTGGCCAAAATCTGGCGAAAATTTTCAGAATCCACAGAATTGGGCTTTGTAACAGGAGAACATGCCGTCGAAAGAGATGGAACAAAGTAACGTCTCCGGAGAGCAAATCAAAGTGCGAGAAGTGGCGCAGATGTTTCGAGACAGTGACTGTTTAACGAAGAGTCGCACAATTTTCGAACGCCTCTTGAAAGGCCTGCGCCTCTGATTTGATACTTTTAAGCGATGCCTTTGAAGCTGAAATTTAGTATACCTCTTTTTGACTTCATGTTCTCCTGATATATTGGCCAAAATCTGGCGAAAATTTTCAGAATGCACAAAATTGGGCTTTGTAACAGGAGAACATGCCGTCGAAAGAGATGGCACAAAGTAACGTCTCCGGAGGGCAAATCAATGAGCGAGAAGTGGCGCAGATGTTTCGCGACAGTGACTGTTTAACGAAGAGTCGCACAATTTTCGAACGCCTCTTGAAAGGCCTGCGCCTCTGATTTGATACTTTTAAGCGATGCCTTTGAAGCTGAAATCTAGTATACCTCTTTCCACTTCATGTTCTCCCGATATATTGGCCAAAATCTAGCAAAACTTTTCAGAATGCACAGAATTGGGCTTTGTAACAGGAGAACATGCCGTCGAAAGAGATGGGACAAAGTAACGTCTCCGGAGGGCAAATCAATGAGCGAAAAGTGGCGCTGATGTTTCGAGACAGTGACTGTTTAACGAAGAGTCGCACAATTTTCGAACGCCTCTTGAAAGGCCTGCGCCTCTGATTTGATACTTTTAAGCGATGCCTCTGAAGCTGAAATTTAGTATACCTCTTTCCACTTCATGTTCTCCTGATATATTGGCCAAAATCTAGCAAAAATTTTCAGAATACACAAAATTGGGCTTTGTAACAGGAGAACATGCCGTCAAAAGAGATGGCACAAAGTAACGTCTCCGGAGAGCAAATCAAAGAGAGAGATGTGGCGCAGATGTTTCGAGACAGTGACTGATTAACGAAGAGACGCAGAATTTTCGAACGCCTCTTGAAAGACCTGCGCCTCTTATTTGCAACTTTAAGGCGATGCCTTTGAAGCTGAAATTTAGTATACCTCTTTTGACTTCATGTTCTCCTGATATATTGGCCAAAATCTGGCGAAAATTTTCAGAATGCACAAAATTGGGCTTTGTAACAGGAGAACATGCCGTCGAAAGAGATGGCACAAAGTAACGTCTCCGGAGGGCAAATCAATGAGCGAGAAGTGGCGCAGATGTTTCGCGACAGTGACTGTTTAACGAAGAGTCGCACAATTTTCGAACGCCTCTTGAAAGGCCTGCGCCTCTGATTTGATACTTTTAAGCGATGCCTTTGAAGCTGAAATTTAATATACCTCTTTCCACTGCATGTTCTCCTGATATATTGGCCAAAATCTAGCAAAAATTTTCAGAATGCACAAAATTGGGCTTTGTAACAGGAGAACATGCCGTCGAAAGAGATGGCACAAAGTAACGTCTCCGGAGAGCAAATCAAAGAGAGAGATGTGGCGCAGATGTTTCGAGACAGTGACTGATTAACGAAGAGACGCAGAATTTTCGAACGCCTCTTGAAAGGCCTCCGCCTCTGATTTGCAACTTTAAGGCGATGCCTTTGAAGCTGAAATTTAGTATACCTCTTTCCACTTTATCTTCTCCTGATATATTGGCCAAAATCTGGCGAAAATTTTCAGAATCCACAGAATTGGGCTTTGTAACAGGAGAACATGCCGTCGAAAGAGATGGCACAAAGTAACGTCTCCGGAGGGCAAATCAATGAGCGAGAAGTGGCGCAGATGTTTCGAGACAGTGACTGTTTAACGAAGAGTCGCACAATTTTCGAACGCCTCTTGAAAGGCCTGCGCCTCTGATTTGATACTTTTAAGCGATGCCTTTGAAGTTGAAATTTAGTATACCTATTTCCACTTCATGTTCTCCTGATATATTGGCCACAATCTGGCGAAAATTTTCCGAATGCACAAAATTGGGCTTTGTAACAGGAGAACATGCCGTCGATAGAGATGGCACAAAGTAACGTCTCCGGAGGGCAAATCAATGAGCGAAAAGTGGCGCAGATGTTTCGAGACAGTGACTGTTTAACGAAGAGTCGCCCAATTTTCGAACGCCTCTTGAAAGGCCTGCGCCTCTGATTTAATACTTTTAAGCGATGCCTTTGAAGCTGAAATTTAGTATACCTCTTTCCACTTAATGTTCTCCTGATATATTGGCCAAAATCTAGCAAAAATTTTCAGAATGCACAAAATTGGGCTTTGTAACAGGAGAACATGCCGTCGAAAGAGATGGCACAAAGTAACGTCTCCGGAGAGCAAATCAAAGAGAGAGATGTGGCGCAGATGTTTCGAGACAGTGACTGATTAACGAAGAGATGCAGAATTTTCGAACGCCTCTTGAAAGGCCTGCGCCTCTGATTTGCAACTTTAAGGCGATGCCTTTGAAGCTGAAATTTAGTATACCTCTTTCCACTTTATCTTCTCCTGATATATTGGCCAAAATCTGGCGAAAATTTTCAGAATCCACAGAATTGGGCTTTGTAACAGGAGAACATGCCGTCGAAAGAGATGGCACAAAGTAACGTCTCCGGAGGGCAAATCAATGAGCGAGAAGTGGCGCAGATGTTTCGAGACAGTGACTGTTTAACGAAGAGTCGCACAATTTTCGAACGCCTCTTGAAAGGCCTGCGCCTCTGATTTGATACTTTTAAGCGATGCCTTTGAAGTTGAAATTTAGTATACCTATTTCCACTTCATGTTCTCCTGATATATTGGCCACAATCTGGCGAAAATTTTCCGAATGCACAAAATTGGGCTTTGTAACAGGAGAACATGCCGTCGATAGAGATGGCACAAAGTAACGTCTCCGGAGAACAAATGAAAGAGCGAGAAGTGGCGCAGACGTTTCGAGACAGTGACTGTCTAACGAAGAAACGCAGAATTTTCGAACGACTCTTGAAAGGCCTGCGCCTCTTATATGCAACTTTAAGGCGATGCCTTTGAAGCTGAAATTTAGTATACCTCTTTCCACTTCATTTTCTCCTGATATATTGGCCAAAATCTGGCGAAAATATCGAGAATACACAAAATTGAGCTTTGTAACAGGAGAACATGCCGTCGAAAGAGATGGAACAATGTAACGTCTCCGGACAGCAAACGAAGGAGCGAGAAGTGGCGCAGGTGTGTCGAGACAGTGACTGTTTCACGAAGAGACGCAGAATTTTCGAAAGCCTCTTGAAAGGCCTGCGCCTCTTAATTGCAACTTTAAGGCGATGCCTTCGAAGCTGAAATTTAGTATACCTCTTTCCACTTCATGTTCGCCTGATATATTGGCCAAAATCTAGCGGAAATTTTCAGAATGCACAACATTGGGCTTTGTGACAGGAGAACGTGCCGTCGAAAGAGATGGCACAAAGTAACGTCTCCGGAGGGCAAACCAATGAGCGAGAAGTGGCGCAGATATTTCGAGACAGTGACTGTTTAACGAAGAGTCGCACAATTTTCGAACGCCTCTTGAAAGGCCTGCGCCTCTGATTTGATACTTTTAAGCGATGCCATTGAAGCTGAAATTTAGTATACCTCTTTCCACTTCATGTTCTCCTGATATATTGGCCAAAATCTAGCAAAAATTTTCAGAATGCACAAAATTGGGCTTTGTAACAGGAGAACATGCCGTCGAAAGAGATGGAACAAAGTAACGTCTCCGGAGAGCAAATCAAAGAGCGAGAAGTGGCGCAGGTGTTTCGAGACAGTGACTGTTTAACGAAGAGACGCAGAAATTTCGAACGCCTCTTGAAAGGCCTGCGCCTCTTATTTGCAACTTTAAGGCGATGCCTTTGAAGCTGAAATTTAGTATACCTCTTTCCACTTCATTTTCTCCTGATATATTGGCCAAAATCTGGCGAAAATTTTCAGAATCCACAGAATTGGGCTTTGTAACAGGAGAACATGCCGTCGAAAGAGATGGCACAAAGTAACGTCTCCGGAGGGCAAATCAATGAGCGAGAAGTGGCGCAGATGTTTCGAGACAGTGACTGTTTAACGAAGAGTCGCACAATTTTCGAACGCCTCTTGAAAGGCCTGCGCCTCTGATTTGATACTTTTAAGCGATGCCTTTGAAGTTGAAATTTAGTATACCTATTTCCACTTCATGTTCTCCTGATATATTGGCCACAATCTGGCGAA
This sequence comes from Andrena cerasifolii, assembly GCF_050908995.1. Taxonomy (NCBI): domain Eukaryota; kingdom Metazoa; phylum Arthropoda; class Insecta; order Hymenoptera; family Andrenidae; genus Andrena; species Andrena cerasifolii. Next base: position 26,244 of record NW_027485879.1, read on the forward strand.
AATTTTCCGAATGCACAAAATTGGGCTTTGTAACAGGAGAACATGCCGTCGATAGAGATGGCACAAAGTAACGTCTCCGGAGGGCAAATCAATGAGCGAAAAGTGGCGCAGATGTTTCGAGACAGTGACTGTTTAACGAAGAGTCGCACAATTTTCGAACGCCTCTTGAAAGGCCTGCGCCTCTGATTTGATTCTTTTAAGCGATGCCTTTGAAGCTGAAATTTAGTATACCTCTATCCACTTCATCTTCTCCTGATATATTGGCCAAAATCTGGCGAAAATTTTCAGAATCCACAGAATTGGGCTTTGTAACAGGAGAACATGCCGTCGAAAGAGATGGCACAAAGTAATGTCTCCGGAGGGCAAATCAATGAGCGAGAAGTGGCGCAGATGTTTCGAGACAGTGACTGTTTAACGAAGAGTCGCACAATTTTCGAACGCCTCTTGAAAGGCCTGCGCCTCTGATTTGATACTTTTAAGCGATGCCTTTGAAGCTGAAATTTAGTATACCTCTTTCCACTTCATGTTCTCCTGATATATTGGCCAAAATCTGGCAAAAATTTTCAGAATGAACAAAATTGGGCTTTGTAACAGGAGAACATGCCGTCGAAAGAGATGGCACAAAGTAACGTCTCCGGAGGGCAAATCAATGAGCGAGAAGTGGCGCAGATGTTTCGAGACAGTGACTGTTTAACGAAGAGTCGCACAATTTTCGAACGCCTCTTGAAAGGCCTGCGCCTCTGATTTGATACTTTTAAGCGATGCCTTTGAAGCTGAAATTTAGTATACCTCTTTTGACTTCATGTTCTCCTGATATATTGGCCAAAATCTGGCGAAAATTTTCAGAATGCACAAAATTGGGCTTTGTAACAGGAGAACATGCCGTCGAAAGAGATGGCACAAAGTAACGTCTCCGGAGGGCAAATCAATGAGCGAGAAGTGGCGCAGATGTTTCGCGACAGTGACTGTTTAACGAAGAGTCGCACAATTTTCGAACGCCTCTTGAAAGGCCTGCGCCTCTGATTTGATACTTTTAAGCGATGCCTTTGAAGCTGAAATCTAGTATACCTCTTTCCACTTCATGTTCTCCCGATATATTGGCCAAAATCTAGCAAAACTTTTCAGAATGCACAGAATTGGGCTTTGTAACAGGAGAACATGCCGTCGAAAGAGATGGGACAAAGTAACGTCTCCGGAGGGCAAATCAATGAGCGAAAAGTGGCGCTGATGTTTCGAGACAGTGACTGTTTAACGAAGAGTCGCACAATTTTCGAACGCCTCTTGAAAGGCCTGCGCCTCTGATTTGATACTTTTAAGCGATGCCTCTGAAGCTGAAATTTAGTATACCTCTTTCCACTTCATGTTCTCCTGATATATTGGCCAAAATCTAGCAAAAATTTTCAGAATACACAAAATTGGGCTTTGTAACAGGAGAACATGCCGTCAAAAGAGATGGCACAAAGTAACGTCTCCGGAGAGCAAATCAAAGAGAGAGATGTGGCGCAGATGTTTCGAGACAGTGACTGATTAACGAAGAGACGCAGAATTTTCGAACGCCTCTTGAAAGACCTGCGCCTCTTATTTGCAACTTTAAGGCGATGCCTTTGAAGCTGAAATTTAGTATACCTCTTTTGACTTCATGTTCTCCTGATATATTGGCCAAAATCTGGCGAAAATTTTCAGAATGCACAAAATTGGGCTTTGTAACAGGAGAACATGCCGTCGAAAGAGATGGCACAAAGTAACGTCTCCGGAGGGCAAATCAATGAGCGAGAAGTGGCGCAGATGTTTCGCGACAGTGACTGTTTAACGAAGAGTCGCACAATTTTCGAACGCCTCTTGAAAGGCCTGCGCCTCTGATTTGATACTTTTAAGCGATGCCTTTGAAGCTGAAATTTAATATACCTCTTTCCACTGCATGTTCTCCTGATATATTGGCCAAAATCTAGCAAAAATTTTCAGAATGCACAAAATTGGGCTTTGTAACAGGAGAACATGCCGTCGAAAGAGATGGCACAAAGTAACGTCTCCGGAGAGCAAATCAAAGAGAGAGATGTGGCGCAGATGTTTCGAGACAGTGACTGATTAACGAAGAGACGCAGAATTTTCGAACGCCTCTTGAAAGGCCTCCGCCTCTGATTTGCAACTTTAAGGCGATGCCTTTGAAGCTGAAATTTAGTATACCTCTTTCCACTTTATCTTCTCCTGATATATTGGCCAAAATCTGGCGAAAATTTTCAGAATCCACAGAATTGGGCTTTGTAACAGGAGAACATGCCGTCGAAAGAGATGGCACAAAGTAACGTCTCCGGAGGGCAAATCAATGAGCGAGAAGTGGCGCAGATGTTTCGAGACAGTGACTGTTTAACGAAGAGTCGCACAATTTTCGAACGCCTCTTGAAAGGCCTGCGCCTCTGATTTGATACTTTTAAGCGATGCCTTTGAAGTTGAAATTTAGTATACCTATTTCCACTTCATGTTCTCCTGATATATTGGCCACAATCTGGCGAAAATTTTCCGAATGCACAAAATTGGGCTTTGTAACAGGAGAACATGCCGTCGATAGAGATGGCACAAAGTAACGTCTCCGGAGGGCAAATCAATGAGCGAAAAGTGGCGCAGATGTTTCGAGACAGTGACTGTTTAACGAAGAGTCGCCCAATTTTCGAACGCCTCTTGAAAGGCCTGCGCCTCTGATTTAATACTTTTAAGCGATGCCTTTGAAGCTGAAATTTAGTATACCTCTTTCCACTTCATGTTCTCCTGATATATTGGCCAAAATCTAGCAAAAATTTTCAGAATGCACAAAATTGGGCTTTGTAACAGGAGAACATGCCGTCGAAAGAGATGGCACAAAGTAACGTCTCCGGAGAGCAAATCAAAGAGAGAGATGTGGCGCAGATGTTTCGAGACAGTGACTGATTAACGAAGAGACGCAGAATTTTCGAACGCCTCTTGAAAGGCCTGCGCCTCTGATTTGCAACTTTAAGGCGATGCCTTTGAAGCTGAAATTTAGTATACCTCTTTCCACTTTATCTTCTCCTGATATATTGGCCAAAATCTGGCGAAAATTTTCAGAATCCACAGAATTGGGCTTTGTAACAGGAGAACATGCCGTCGAAAGAGATGGCACAAAGTAACGTCTCCGGAGGGCAAATCAATGAGCGAGAAGTGGCGCAGATGTTTCGAGACAGTGACTGTTTAACGAAGAGTCGCACAATTTTCGAACGCCTCTTGAAAGGCCTGCGCCTCTGATTTGATACTTTTAAGCGATGCCTTTGAAGTTGAAATTTAGTAT
>NW_027485880.1:0-29526 GCF_050908995.1 Andrena cerasifolii
CGAGTAAAACGTGTAAAACGAGTAAAACGAGTAAAACGAGTAAAACGAGTAAAACGAGCAAAACGAGCAAAACGAGCAAAACGAGTAAAACTAGTAAAACGAGTAAAACGAGTAAAACGAGTAAAACGAGTAAAACGAGTAAAACGAGTAAAACGAGTAAAACGAGTAAAACGAGTAAAACGAGTAAAACGAGTAAAACGATTAAAACGAGTAAAACGAGTAAAACGAGCAAAACTAGTAAAACTAGTAAAACGAGTAAAACGAGTAAAACGAGTAAAACGAGTAAAACGAGTAAAACGAGTAAAACGAGTAAAACGAGTAAAACGAGTAAAACGAGTAAAACGAGTAAAACGAGTAAAACGAGTAAATCGAGTAAAACGAGTAAAACGAGTAAAACGAGTAAAACGAGTAAAACGAGTAAAACGAGTAAAACGAGTAAAACGAGTAAAACGAGTAAAACGAGTAAAACGAGTAAAACGAGTAAAACGAGTAAAACGAGTAAAACGAGTAAATCGAATAAAACGAGTAAATCGAGTAAAACGAGTAAAACGAGTAAAACGAGTGAAACGAGTGAAACGAGTGAAACGAGTGAAACGAGTAAAACGAGTAAAACGAGTAAAACGAGCAAAACTAGTAAAACTAGTAAAACGAGTAAAACGAGCAAAACTAGCAAAACTAGTAAAACGAGTAAAACGAGTAAAACGAGTAAAACGAGCAAAACGAGCAAAACGAGCAAAACGAGTAAAACGAGTAAAACGAGTAAAACGAGCAAAACGAGTAAAACGAGCAAAACGAGCAAAACGAGCAAAACGAGCAAAACGAGCAAAACTAGTAAAACGAGTAAAACGAGTAAAACGAGTAAAACGAGTAAAACGAGTAAAACGAGTAAAACGAGTCAAACGAGTAAAACGAGTAAAACGAGTGAAACGAGTAAAACGAGTAAAACGAGAAAAACGTGTAAAACGAGTAAAACGAGTAAAACGAGTAAAACGAGTAAAACGAGTAAAACGAGCAAAACGAGCAAAACGAGCAAAACGAGTAAAACTAGTAAAACTAGTAAAACGAGTAAAACGAGTAAAACGAGTAAAACGAGTAAAACGAGTAAAACGAGTAAAACGAGTAAAACGAGTAAAACGAGTAAAACGAGTAAAACGAGTAAAACGAGTAAAACGAGTAAAACGAGCAAAACTAGTAAAACTAGTAAAACGAGTAAAACGAGTAAAACGAGTAAAACGAGTAAAACGAGTAAAACGAGTAAAACGAGTAAAACGAGTAAAACGAGTAAAACGAGTAAAACGAGTAAAACGAGTAAAACGAGTAAATCGAGTAAAACGAGTAAAACGAGTAAAACGAGTAAAACGAGTAAAACGAGTAAAACGAGTAAAACGAGTAAAACGAGTAAAACGAGTAAAACGAGTAAAACGAGTAAAACGAGTAAAACGAGTAAAACGAGTAAAACGAGTAAAACGAGTAAAACGAGTAAAACGAGTAAAACGAGTAAAACGAGTAAAACGAGTAAAACGAGTAAAACGAGTAAAACGAGTAAAACGAGTAAAACGAGTAAAACGAGTAAAACGAGTAAAACGAGTAAATCGAGTAAAACGAGTAAAACGAGTAAAACGAGTAAAACGAGTGAAACGAGTAAAACGAGTGAAACGTGTGAAACGAGTAAAACGAGTAAAACGAGTAAAACGAGTAAAACGAGCAAAACTAGTAAAACTAGTAAAACGAGTAAAACGAGCAAAACGAGCAAAACTAGTAAAACGAGTAAAACGAGTAAAACGAGTAAAACGAGCAAAACGAGCAAAACGAGCAAAACGAGTAAAACGAGTAAAACGAGTAAAACGAGTAAAACGAGTAAAACGAGCAAAACGAGCAAAACTAGTAAAACTAGTAAAACGAGTAAAACGAGTAAAACGAGTAAAACGAGTAAAACCAGTAAAACGAGTAAAACGAGTAAAACGAGTAAAACGAGTAAAACGAGTAAAACGAGAAAAACGAGAAAAACGAGTAAAACGAGTAAAACTAGTAAAACGAGTAAAACGAGTAAAACGAGTGTTGCGGCGCAAGCGAATCGATTTGCTTCGAGCACCAGGTAGTGCTGTGTATTCCGAGAAGATTAGTTCAGAGGACAAGATTGTCGCGGCTACCGGCTGTTCTTGCGCGATTTCTTATGAAGCTTGTTAGCCTGCGTGCGAAGGCTCTCTCCTACTACCGACATTTCACGCGTACGTTAAGAAAAACGAACCAATCGGATTTGGACTAGCGGCGTAGTTTTGAGTGAAATCGATACGCAACGGTAGATACGAACGAGAACTCGAACAGACTGGAAGACCAGGAGTCTGAATTTCAATAAATTACAAGACATTCGTTACAACACAAATTTATCCGGAAGTATAATTATCCTTCACATCCATGTCTATTAAAGATCGCGTGTGACGTCCGATACTGTTCCGCAAGCAAGTGGGAGCATATTCATGACAAAACATTTTGGTCCTTCGAGCCGGATTCCGGCGGCTGATGCCGTGGTCCAATTCAAACAATCCTTCCGGAGTGGCCTTTTGAGCTGTGCCTAAATCAACCAACCTACGGAGCTGCAGTATCCAGAATCGTTAATTGGACGCTTGGGAGGAGCTGATAACCACATCAACCCACCAAGGAGTCGCAGACGGAGCCCTTGGATGTTTCCAAGGCAGTAGCAGAGGAGTCACGTGTCAGCCTCCTGCAGCTAGATCTTCGCATCGCAGCATCTGGACAACCTGCTACGTTCGACTACGAGGATCGCAGTTCGAGATCCGCATCAGTCATCCAAATCATCGACCAGGTAGCTGTGTCTGACCATCCTTCCTTACCGCTGTCCGTCTTTCTTGCCGTGCTTCAATTTCATATTTTAGTATGGCTACCGATCTCAAAGCCCTCGTCAAGAGGCGTGCCACCGTTAAAGGTCAAGTGTCGCGTTTAAATAGTTATGTCAGGCAAACGGACGATTTAGATATACCAGCCTTAGAAAGACGACAGCGTATTCTCGAAGAATATATCGAGAAATATACCGCGGTTCAGGAAGAAATAGAACAAGCAGATGATAGCGGTCAACAAGAACAGGAACGTATAGAATTCGAAACATTATGTTTTGAATGTGGAGATTTTATTGATAGAGCACTTTATAATTTAAAACATCCTGCAGTTATTACCGCGGAGACTACTATCCAAGATACTACTCTATCTACAACTTCTTCGCAGTCCATAATACCGAAAATTCAGATTCAGCCATTTGACGGCAATCACGCCCAGTGGCAGAGCTTTTTTGATACATTCCGGTCACTAGTTCATGAAAGCACTACGATAAAAACTGTCCATAAATTCCATTTATTTAAATCTTATCTAACGGGTAGTGCAGCGGCGGTGACTGACGTATTGGCAGCTACCGATGAGAACTATTTAGTCGCCTGGGAATTGGTTCAGAAGCGTTTTAACAAACCGAGAAAGATAATCCAAAGCCATATACGCGCTTTGTTTGAGCTACCGCAGATAATTAAGGATTCCCCATCCTCATTGCAAGCCCTAGCAGAGGGAGCGGAAATGCATGTAAAATCGCTGAGGTCACTTCAGCAACCCGTTGATTGGGAAGAGATGCTTATTTATATAGTATCGGCAAAGTTAGACAAGGTGACTCGAACTGCCTGGGAACGCACAATTGAGGATGGCGATCAGCCAAAATTTGCCGATTTGTTAGCATTTATGAACAAATACTCACGAGATGACGAACCGGTTCAGTTAGTAAGTCAATCTCGCGACCCACAGCCTAAAGGGCAAGCAGATAAACGTACCAAGTCAAGCCATAGATCCAGTGCCTTTGTTAGTACGAGTACGACCGTATCTTGTGCCTTGTGCCACCAAAACCATTATCTGAATCAATGCAATCAATTATTAAGCTTATGCCCGCGTGAACGACTTAAATCGGTCAAGGCTCTTAACCGTTGTATTAATTGTTTGCGAGATAACCACAAAACGGCTCAGTGCCGTGCCGGCACTTGTAGACAATGCAAGGGTAAACACCATACGTTATTACATTTTCCCGATACTGTATCAGCAGTTAAGGTAATTCCAAATACGGAGCCACCTAAGAATTCAGCTCCTTCGTTATCCTGTATCTCAGTGGGAAATTCGGAAATTTTATTGTCTACCGCACGCGTGAAAATTCTAGACAGGCTGGGCAGACCCCACGAGTGCAGGGTGCTTTTGGATCCCGGCTCCCAACGTAATTTTATTACAGAAGGGATGGCTAACAAGTTACAATTACAAAGGATTGAAATTAATCTGCCAATATTAGGTGTAGGTCAGATTAGAAACTGCAGTCATTATTACGCGCAGTCGCGTATTATTTCTAGAGTCACTAGTTTTTCATGCGAGGCGGAATTCCTCATGTTGCCTACCATCACTAGTCGATTACCTGCACAAACGGTTAATAGCAATTTACTAAACATCCCTTCGAATGTAGCTCTAGCCGATCCAGAATTCAATAAATCAGCAAATATCGATGCATTATTTGGAGAGTATCTATACTACAAACTGCTAGGTGCAGGACAAATTAGATTATCGAACGAAACTACGATATTACAAGAAACCCTTTTAGGTTGGATCGTTTCAGGAAGGGTAGGAATAAACCTAAACTCGAATGGAGGAACGAAGTGTTTTCTCGCCACAACTCAGCTAGATTCTATTTTAACAAAATTTTGGGAATTAGAAGAGTGTCCTGGTAAAAGGGTGTTCTCAAGGGAAGAAGAAGAGTGTGAGAAATTATTTCAAGACACCACGCGTCGAACTAGTACGGGTCGCTACGTGGTTAGGTTACCCTTTAACGATAAGGCGAAACGATTGGGCAGTTCCTATGGGACGGCTCTAACTAGACTTTACTCATTGGAACGCAAACTCCAAAATAATTCCGATTTATATTCTCAGTACTCGTCATTTCTAGAAGAATATGAAAAATTAGGGCATATGACCGACATAACCGATTCGGATCAGGTTCACGAAGGGTGCTATCTACCCCACCATGCCGTAATAAAAACAGGCAGTCTAACATCTAGGCTCCGAGTAGTTTTTGACGGATCGGCCAAAACCAATAGCGGAATTAGCCTAAACGATTGTCTTATGGTAGGTCCGACTATTCAAGAAGACATTTTTTCTCTAATAACGCGATTTAGATCTCATACTTACGTTTTAACTGCTGATGTGGAAAAAATGTTCCGCCAGATAACAGTAGATCCGAAGGATGCAATATATCATAAAATATTATGGCGCAGGGACCCATCAGAGGCAATAAGAAGCTATCGATTAGATACGGTGACTTATGGCACAGCAGCGGCTCCCTTTTTAGCAGTTCGATGTTTACACCAATTGGCCAGTGATGAGGCTAATGCCTTTCCGGTAGCTGCTGAGGCCATTAAAACCGATTTTTATATGGACGACTTATTAACCGGAACGTCCACATTAGAGGACGCCTTAATGCTTCGAATCCAATTAATAGATGCCCTTCGGGCAGGAGGTTTTAATTTGAGGCAGTGGGCTTCGAATGAACCAACGTTGATTGAACATTTAATGGAACATAGATCCGAAGAATATTTATACTTAGATTCGGATAGCATTAAAAAAACCCTGGGAATCGCTTGGCGTTCGCGCGAGGATATCATTTGTTATGAAGTAAAGGTAGATAATTCGGAGGTGCGCGCAACGAAAAGAAACATCCTGTCTAGAATAGCAAAACTTTTCGATCCCTTAGGATTACTGGGCCCGGTTATAATTAAGGCAAAGCTAATAATGCAACAGTTATGGAAATCGAGTATTGGTTGGGACGAGGTCATTCCGTCGAACCTAGCCTCCGCATGGAAAACCTATCAGGAGCAACTTCCACTATTAAATAATTTTTCGTTGTTCCGTAACCTTTTGATAAGGAAGCCAGTGGATATACAAATTCACGGTTTCTGCGATGCGAGTGAAGTAGCGTATGGGGCTTGCATCTATATGAGATCCGTGGATGATCAGAATAAAGTTGTGATACGTCTAGTTGCAGCCAAATCAAGAGTAGCGCCACTCAAGACCATATCATTGCCCAGGTTAGAATTATGCGCCGCTGATCTACTTAGCAACTTGTATCAGGCAGTTTCTAACGCAATGAAGCTTTCGATCAATTCAGTCCACTTTTGGTCCGACTCGACCATAGTGTTGCACTGGATTCGTGCACCACCACATACCTTGAAAACGTTTGTGGCGAATCGAGTGTCGAAAATCCAAAAACGTACGAACTGTTGGGATTGGAATCATGTAACTTCCGCTAATAATCCTGCGGATTGTATATCTCGCGGACAATTACCGGAAGATTTTCTGCAGAACCGGTTATGGATCGAAGGTCCTGTCTGGCTGACTCAGGCACCTGCAGCCTGGCCAATGATACCTATAGTTAACATTGATATTCCAGAACGACGAGCGGTAATAACTTTGGTAGGATGTAACGATATATTTACGTTCTTCGAAAGGTATTCCTCGATAAGTTATCTTGAGCGGGTAGTAGCATATTGCATTCGATTTTACAAAAATGCGTTGCAGCTAGAAAGGAATACTGGCCCACTGGCAACCACTGAAATCCAGAGAGCCAACAAAATCATAATCCGATGTATACAAAACAAACATTTCACTCAAGAAGTCCAGGATTTAGGGGAACAGGGATTCGTGCGCAAGGAAAGCAGAATCTTTAGCCTGACGCCCTTTATAGATCGGGATAAAATTATTCGCGTGGGCGGTCGATTAAAGAATTCAAATATTCCGTATTCCCAAAAATACCCTATTCTTCTTCCGCGATCAGAGCATGTCACGCGTCTCATAATTCAATACGAGCACAATAGGCATATGCATGCGGGTGTACTCGGAACCTTTTACGCAGTAAGACAAAGGTATTGGCCTATAGATGGCAAAAATATGACCAGGGCAGTTGTACGTAGGTGTATCCGATGCTTTAGAACAAATCCCAGAGATGCACCGGATTATCTTATGGGCAATTTGCCTAAAGATCGCATAACCTCAATAAGGCCGTTTCAAGTAGTCGGTGTAGACTACTGCGGCCCCTTTTTCATCAAAGAAAAGAAATATCGGAATACAAGGAAGCTGAAGGTTTATGTCGCCGTCTTTGTCTGTTTTGCCACAAAGGCGATACACTTAGAAATCGTTAGCGACCTTTCTACCGAGGCATTTTTGGCTAGTTTGAAAAGATTTTTTGCTCGGCGAGGGTACGCACACACGATCTACTCAGATAACGCTACTAATTTCGTAGGCGCTAAAAATGTTCTGGAGGAACTGCAATCCTTAGTCTCATCGACTAGGCACAACGAACTGGTGACCGGAGAGTTATCTGCGAAGGGTATTTCCTGGCATTTCTCCCCTCCAAGATCGCCGCATTTTGGAGGGTTGTGGGAAGCAGCGGTAAAGAGTTTTAAACACCACTTGAACCGTACAGTAGGCGATACATTGTTTACTTACGAGGAGCTCAACACTTACGTCATTGAAATTGAAGCCATACTAAACTCCAGACCACTAACTCCCTTGTCCACCGACCCGAACGATCTTACAGCCCTCACTCCGGCTCATTACCTCATTGGTGAGACATTCACAAGCCTACCTGAGTCTGATTTGACCAGCGTTGCCGTTAATCGATTGTCCGTTTGGCAACACATCCAAAGGGTTAAACAACATTTTTGGTCTAGATGGTGTAAGGAATATCTTAACGAGCTAAATCTTCGAAGCAAATGGCGGAACAACCCCAAGGCGTATTTAAAAGTAGGCACCTTGGTGTTACTCAAGGAAGAGAACCTGCCACCTATGCGTTGGTGCCTCGGCCGTATCCTAGAGGTGTATCCTGGTAACGACAATATAATTAGAGTAGTTACTGTTAAAACGATCCATGGCACTTACAAAAGAAGTGTAAAAAATATCTGCCCACTACCGATAGACCAAAGCTCGGAGCAACCAGGCGTTGTGTAATTGGTGTTTAATACTTATAAGACGTTTTACGCTATGTACTATTGTTATTACTCCTACACTTAGTTCATATTAGGGCCAAGTGCCGTTATGCTTGTTTAATGAATTATAAGTTAGTTTAGACCAAGCCGATAATGTTAAATCAAGGCGTTAGGACTCTAGCCCTGTTAAGGTAATATTCCAACATTCAAGCACCTTCTAATAGCCAAACATTATCATTGTACATACGTTCACTATAATTTAATATGTCATAAGCTTAATATATAGAATGATTAGTCATAAGTTTCGAAAGGCGGTTCTTTAGGAGCTTTCGCCAACTTCGTTTTCCTTATTGTCTTTTCTCTTTTTGAACGCAACCGTTCAAGGCGGCGGCATGTTGCGGCGCAAGCGAATCGATTTGCTTCGAGCACCAGGTAGTGCTGTGTATTCCGAGAAGATTAGTTCAGAGGACAAGAGTGTCGCGGCTACCGGCTGTTCTTGCGCGATTTCTTATGAAGCTTGTTAGCCTGCGTGCGAAGGCTCTCTCCTACTACCGACATTTCACGCGTACGTTAAGAAAAACGAACCAATCGGATTTGGACTAGCGGCGTAGTTTTGAGTGAAATCGATACGCAACGGTAGATACGAACGAGAACTCGAACAGACTGGAAGACCAGGAGTCTGAATTTCAATAAATTACAAGACATTCGTTACAACACAAATTTATCCGGAAGTATAATTATCCTTCACATCCACGTCTATTAAAGATCGCGTGTGACGTCCGATACTGTTCCGCAAGCAAGTGGGAGCATATTCATGACAAAACAACGAGTAAAACGAGCAAAACGAGCAAAACGAGTAAAACGAGTAAAACGAGTAAAACGAGCAAAACTAGTAAAACGAGTAAAACGAGTAAAACGATTAAAACGAGTAAAACGAGCAAAACGAGCAAAACGAGCAAAACTAGTAAAACGAGTAAAACGAGTAAAACGAGCAAAACTAGTAAAACGAGTAAAACGAGTAAAACTAGTAAAACTAGTAAAACGAGTAAAACGAGTAAAACGAGTAAAACGAGTCAAACGAGTCAAACGAGTCAAACGAGTAAAACGAGTAAAACGAGTGAAACGAGTGAAACGAGTGAAACGAGTGAAACGAGTGAAACGAGTGAAACGAGTAAAACGAGTAAAACGAGCAAAACTAGTAAAACTAGTAAAACGAGTAAAACGAGTAAAACGAGTGAAACGAGCAAAACGAGTAAAACGAGCAAAACGAGCAAAACTAGTAAAACGAGTAAAACGAGTAAAACGAGTGAAACGAGTAAAACGAGTAAAACGAGTAAAACGAGCAAAACTAGTAAAACGAGTAAAACGAGCAAAACGAGCAAAACGAGCAAAACTAGTAAAACGAGTAAAACGAGTAAAACGAGTAAAACGAGTAAAACGAGTAAAACGAGCAAAACGAGCAAAACGAGCAAAACGAGCAAAACGAGCAAAACGAGCAAAACGAGCAAAACGAGCAAAACGAGCAAAACGAGTAAAACGAGTAAAACGAGTAAAACGAGTGAAACGAGTAAAACGAGTGAAACGAGTAAAACTAGTAAAACGAGTAAAACGAGTAAAACGAGTAAAACGAGTAAAACGAGTAAAACGAGTAAAACGAGTAAAACGAGTAAAACGAGCAAAACTAGTAAAACGAGTAAAACGAGAAAAACGAGAAAAACGAGTAAAACGAGTAAAACGAGTAAAACGAGTAAAACGAGTAAAACTAGTAAAACGAGTAAAACGAGTAAAACGAGTCAAACGAGTCAAACGAGTCAAACGAGTAAAACGAGTAAAACGAGTGAAACGAGTGAAACGAGTGAAACGAGTAAAACGAGTAAAACGAGCAAAACGAGCAAAACTAGTAAAACGAGTAAAACGAGTAAAACGAGTAAAACGAGTAAAACGAGCAAAACGAGCAAAACGAGCAAAACGAGCAAAACTAGTAGAACGAGTAAAACGAGTAAAACGAGTAAAACGAGTAAAACGAGCAAAACGAGCAAAACGAGCAAAACGAGTAAAACGAGTAAATCGAGTAAATCGAGTAAAACGAGTAAAACTAGTAAAACTAGTAAAACGAGTAAAACGAGTAAAACGAGCAAAACGAGCAAAACGAGTAAAACGAGTAAAACGAGTAAAACGAGTAAAACGAGTAAAACGAGCAAAACGAGCAAAACGAGCAAAACGAGTAAAACTAGTAAAACGAGTAAAACGAGTAAAACGAGTAAAACGAGTAAAACGAGTAAAACGAGTAAAACGAGTAAAACGAGTAAAACGAGTAAAACGAGCAAAACGAGCAAAACGAGCAAAACGAGTAAATCGAGTAAAACGAGTAAAACGAGTAAAACGAGTAAAACGAGTAAAACGAGTGAAACGAGTAAAACGAGTAAAACGAGTAAAACGAGTAAAACGAGCAAAACTAGTAAAACGAGTAAAACGAGTGAAACGAGTAAAACGAGTAAAACGAGCAAAACTAGTAAAACGAGTAAAACGAGCCAAACGAGCAAAACTAGTAAAACGAGTAAAACGAGTAAAACGAGTAAAACGAGCAAAACGAGCAAAACGAGTAAAACGAGCAAAACGAGCAAAACGAGTAAAACGAGTAAAACGAGTAAAACGAGTAAAACGAGTAAAACGAGCAAAACTAGTAAAACGAGTAAAACGAGTAAAACGAGTAAAACGAGTAAAACGAGCAAAACGAGCAAAACGAGCAAAACTAGTAGAACGAGTAAAACGAGTAAAACGAGTAAAACGAGTAAAACGAGCAAAACGAGCAAAACGAGCAAAACGAGCAAAACGAGTAAATCGAGTAAATCGAGTAAATCGAGTAAAACGAGTAAAACTAGTAAAACTAGTAAAACGAGTAAAACGAGCAAAACGAGCAAAACGAGTAAAACGAGTAAAACGAGTAAAACGAGTAAAACGAGTAAAACGAGCAAAACGAGCAAAACGAGCAAAACGAGTAAAACTAGTAAAACGAGTAAAACGAGTAAAACGAGTAAAACGAGTAAAACGAGTAAAACGAGTAAAACGAGTAAAACGAGCAAAACGAGCAAAACGAGCAAAACGAGCAAAACGAGGAAATCGAGTAAAACGAGTAAAACGAGTAAAACGAGTAAAACGAGTGAAACGAGTGAAACGAGTAAAACGAGTAAAACGAGTAAAACGAGTAAAACGAGCAAAACTAGTAAAACGAGTAAAACGAGTGAAACGAGTAAAACGAGTAAAACGAGCAAAACTAGTAAAACGAGTAAAACGAGCCAAACGAGCAAAACTAGTAAAACGAGTAAAACGAGTAAAACGAGTAAAACGAGCAAAACGAGCAAAACGAGCAAAACGAGCAAAACGAGCAAAACGAGTAAAACGAGTAAAACGAGTAAAACGAGTAAAACGAGTAAAACGAGTAAAACGAGCAAAACTAGTAAAACTAGTAAAACTAGTAAAACGAGTAAAACGAGCAAAACGAGCAAAACGAGTAAAACGAGCAAAACGAGCAAAACGAGTAAAACGAGTAAAACGAGTAAAACGAGTAAAACGAGCAAAACTAGTAAAACTAGTAAAACGAGTAAAACGAGTAAAACGAGTAAAACGAGTAAAACTAGTAAAACGAGTAAAACGAGTAAAACGAGTAAAACGAGCAAAACGAGCAAAACGAGCAAAACGAGTAAAACGAGTAAAACGAGCAAAACTAGTAAAACGAGTAAAACGAGTAAAACGAGTAAAACGAGTAAAACGAGCAAAACGAGCAAAACTAGTAAAACGAGTAAAACGAGTAAAACGAGTAAAACGAGTAAAACGAGTAAAACGAGTAAAATGAGTAAAACGAGTAAAACGAGTAAAACGGGTAAAACGGGTAAAACGAGTAAAACGGGTAAAACGAGTAAAACGAGTAAAACGAGTAAAACGAGTAAAACGAGTAAAACGAGTAAAACCAGTAAAACCAGTAAAACGAGTAAAACGAGTAAAACGAGTAAAACGAGTAAAACGAGTAAAACGAGTAAAACGAGTAAAACGAGTAAAACGAGTAAAACGAGTAAAACGAGTAAAACGAGTAAAACGAGTAAAACGATCAAAACGAGCAAAACGAGCAAAACGAGCAAAACGAGCAAAACGAGCAAAACGAGTAAAACGAGTAAAACGAGTAAAACGAGTAAAACGAGTAAAACGAGTAAATCTAGTAAAACTAGTAAAACGAGTAAAACGAGTAAAACGAGTAAAACGAGTAAAACGAGTAAAACGAGTAAAACTAGTAAAACTAGTAAAACGAGTAAAACGAGTAAAACGAGTAATACGAGTAAAACGAGTAATACGTGTAAAACGAGTAAAACGAGTAAAACGAGTAAAACGAGTAAAACGAGTAAAACGAGTAAAACGAGTAAAACGAGTAAAACGAGTAAAACGAGTAAAACGAGTAAAACGAGTAAAACGAGTAAAACGAGTAAAACGAGTAAAACGAGTAAAACGAGTAAAACGAGTAAAACGAGTAAAACGAGTAAAACGAGTAAAACGAGTAAAACGAGTAAAACGAGTAAAACGAGTAAAACGAGTAAAACTAGTAAAACGAGTAAAACGAGTAAAACGAGTAAAACGAGTAAAACGAGCAAAACGAGCAAAACTAGTAAAACTAGTAAAACGAGTAAAACGAGTAAAACGAGTAAAACGAGTAAAACGAGTAAAACGAGTAAAACGAGTAAAACTAGTTAAACTAGTTAAACGAGTAAAACGAGTAAAACGAGTAAAACGAGTAAAACGAGTAAAACGAGTAAAACGAGTAAAACGAGTAAAACTAGTAAAACGAGTAAAACGAGTAAAACGAGTAAAACGAGTAAAACGAGTAAAACTAGTAAAACTAGTAAAACGAGTAAAACGAGTAAAACGAGTAAATCTAGTTAAACGAGTAAAACGAGTAAAACGAGTAAAACGAGTAAAACGAGTAAAACGAGTAAAACGAGTAAAACGAGTAAAACGAGTAAAACGAGTAACACGAGTAAAACGAGTAAAACGAGTAAAACGAGTAAGACGAGTAAAACGAGTAAAACGAGTAAAACGAGTAAAACGAGTAAAACTAGTAAAACTAGTAAAACGAGTAAAACGAGTAAAACGAGTAAAACTAGTAAAACGAGTAAAACGAGCAAAACGAGCAAAACGAGCAAAACTAGTAAAACGAGTAAAACGAGTAAAACGAGTAAAACGAGTAAAACGAGTAAAACGAGTAAAACGAGTAAAACGAGTAAAACTAGTAAAACTAGTAAAACGAGTAAAACGAGTAAAACGAGTAAAACGAGTAAAACGAGTAAAACGAGTAAAACTAGTAAAACTAGTAAAACGAGTAAAACGAGTAAAACGAGTAAAACGAGTAAGTCGAGTAAAACCAGTAAAACGAGTAAAACGAGCAAAACGAGCAAAACGAGCAAAACGAGCAAAACGAGCAAAACGAGTAAAACGAGTAAAACGAGTAAAACGAGTAAAACGAGTAAAACGAGCAAAACTAGTAAAACGAGTAAAACTAGTAAAACGAGTAAAACGAGTAATACGAGTAATACGAGTAAAACGAGTAAAACCAGTAAAACGAGTAAAACGAGTAAAACGAGTAATACGAGTAAAACGAGTAAAACGAGTAAAACGAGTAAAACGAGTAAAACGAGTAAAACGAGTAAAACGAGTAAAACGAGTAAAACGAGTAAAACGAGTAAAACGAGTAAAACGAGTAAAACGAGTAAAACGAGTAAAACGAGTAATACGAGTAAAACGAGTAAAACGAGTAATACGAGTAAAACGAGTAAAACGAGTAAAACGAGTAAAACGAGTAAAACGAGTAAATCGAGTAAAACGAGTAAAACGAGTAAAACGAGTAAAACGAGTAAAACGAGTAAAACTAGTAAAACGAGTAAAACGAGTAAAACGAGTAAAACGAGTAAAACGAGTAAAACTAGTAAAACTAGTAAAACGAGTAAAACGAGTAAAACGAGTAAAACTAGTAAAACGAGCAAAACGAGCAAAACGAGCAAAACGAGCAAAACGAGCAAAACTAGTAAAACGAGTAAAACGAGTAAAACGAGCAAAACTAGTAAAACTAGTAAAACGAGTAAAACGAGTAAAACTAGTAAAACTAGTAAAACTAGTAAAACTAGTAAAACGAGTAAAACGAGTAAAACGAGTAAAACGAGCAAAACTAGTAAAACGAGTAAAACGAGCAAAACGAGCAAAACGAGTAAAACGAGTAAAACGAGTTAAACGAGTAAAACGAGTAAAACGAGTAAAACGAGTAAAACGAGTAAAACGAGTAAAACGAGTAAAACGAGTAAAACGAGTAAAACGAGTAAAACGAGTAAAACGAGTAAAACGAGTAAAACGAGTAAAACGAGCAAAACGAGTAAAACGAGTAAAACGAGTAAAACGAGTAAAACGAGTAAAACGAGTAAAACGAGTAAAACGAGTAAAACGGGTAAAACGAGTAAAACGAGTAAAACGAGTAAAACGAGTAAAACTAGTAAAACGATTAAAACGAGTAAAACTAGTATAACGAGTATAACCAGTAAAACTAGTAAAACGAGTAAAACGAGCAAAACTAGTAAAACGAGTAAAACGAGTAAAACGAGCAAAACTAGTAAAACTAGTAAAACGAGTAAAACGAGTAAAACTAGTAAAACTAGTAAAACTAGTAAAACTAGTAAAACGAGTAAAACGAGTAAAACGAGTAAAACGAGCAAAACTAGTAAAACGAGTAAAACGAGCAAAACGAGCAAAACGAGTAAAACGAGTAAAACGAGTTAAACGAGTAAAACGAGTAAAACGAGTAAAACGAGTAAAACGAGTAAAACGAGTAAAACGAGTAAAACGAGTAAAACGAGTAAAACGAGTAAAACGAGTAAAACGAGTAAAACGAGTAAAACGAGTAAAACGAGTAAAACGAGCAAAACGAGTAAAAACGAGTAAAACGAGTAAAACGAGTAAAACGAGTAAAACGAGTAAAACGAGTAAAACGGGTAAAACGAGTAAAACGAGTAAAACGAGTAAAACGAGTAAAACTAGTAAAACGATTAAAACGAGTAAAACTAGTATAACGAGTATAACCAGTAAAACTAGTAAAACGAGTAAAACTAGTAAAACGAGTAAAACGAGTAAAACGAGTAAAACGAGTAAAAGGAGTAAAACGAGTAAAACGAGTAAAACGAGTAAAACGAGTAAAACGAGTAAAACGAGTAAAACGAGTAAAACGAGTAAAACGAGTAAAACGAGTAAAACGAGTAAAACGTGTAAAACGAGTAAAACGAGTAAAACGAGTAAAACGAGTAAAACGAGTAAAACGAGTAAAACGAGCAAAACTAGTAAAAGGAGTAAAACGAGTAAAACGAGTAAAACGAGTAAAACGAGTAAAACGAGTAAAACGAGTAAAACGAGTAAAACGAGTAAAACGAGTAAAACGAGTAAAACGTGTAAAACGAGTAAAACGAGTGAAACGAGTAAAACGAGTGAAACGAGTAAAACGAGTAAAACGAGTAAAACGAGTAAAACGAGTAAAACGAGTAAAACGAGCAAAACGAGTTAAACGAGTAAAACGAGTAAAACGAGTAAAACGAGTAAAACGAGTAAAACGAGTAAAACGAGTAAAACGAGTAAAACGAGTAAAACGAGTAAATCGAGTAAAACGAGTAAAACGAGTAAAACGAGTAAAACGAGCAAAACGAGCAAAACGAGCAAAACGAGTAAAACGAGCAAAACGAGTAAAACGAGTAAAACGAGTAAAACTAGTAAAACGAGTAAAACGAGTAAAAGGAGTAAAAGGAGTGAAAGGAGTAAAACGAGTAAAACGAGTAAAACGAGTAAAACGAGTAAAACGAGTAAAACGAGTAAAACGAGTAAAACGAGTAAAACGAGTAAAACGAGTAAAACGAGTAAAACGAGTAAAACGAGTAAAACGAGTAAAACGAGTAAAACGAGTAAAACGAGTAAAACGAGTAAAACGAGTAAAACGAGTAAAACGGGTAAAACGAGTAAAACGAGTAAAACGAGTAAAACGAGTAAAACTAGTAAAACGAGTAAAACGAGTAAAACGAGTAAAACGGGTAAAACGAGTAAAACGAGTAAAACGAGTAAAACGAGTAAAACTAGTAAAACGATTAAAACGAGTAAAACTAGTATAACGAGTATAACCAGTAAAACTAGTAAAACGAGTAAAACGAGCAAAACTAGTAAAACGAGTAAAACGAGTAAAACGAGCAAAACTAGTAAAACTAGTAAAACGAGTAAAACGAGTAAAACTAGTAAAACTAGTAAAACTAGTAAAACTAGTAAAACGAGTAAAACGAGTAAAACGAGTAAAACGAGCAAAACTAGTAAAACGAGTAAAACGAGCAAAACGAGCAAAACGAGTAAAACGAGTAAAACGAGTTAAACGAGTAAAACGAGTAAAACGAGTAAAACGAGTAAAACGAGTAAAACGAGTAAAACGAGTAAAACGAGTAAAACGAGTAAAACGAGTAAAACGAGTAAAACGAGTAAAACGAGTAAAACGAGTAAAACGAGTAAAACGAGCAAAACGAGTAAAACGAGTAAAACGAGTAAAACGAGTAAAACGAGTAAAACGAGTAAAACGAGTAAAACGAGTAAAACGAGTAAAACGGGTAAAACGAGTAAAACGAGTAAAACGAGTAAAACGAGTAAAACTAGTAAAACGATTAAAACGAGTAAAACTAGTATAACGAGTATAACCAGTAAAACTAGTAAAACGAGTAAAACTAGTAAAACGAGTAAAACGAGTAAAACGAGTAAAACGAGTAAAAGGAGTAAAACGAGTAAAACGAGTAAAACGAGTAAAACGAGTAAAACGAGTAAAACGAGTAAAACGAGTAAAACGAGTAAAACGAGTAAAACGAGTAAAACGAGTAAAACGTGTAAAACGAGTAAAACGAGTAAAACGAGTAAAACGAGTAAAACGAGTAAAACGAGTAAAACGAGCAAAACTAGTAAAAGGAGTAAAACGAGTAAAACGAGTAAAACGAGTAAAACGAGTAAAACGAGTAAAACGAGTAAAACGAGTAAAACGAGTAAAACGAGTAAAACGAGTAAAACGTGTAAAACGAGTAAAACGAGTGAAACGAGTAAAACGAGTGAAACGAGTAAAACGAGTAAAACGAGTAAAACGAGTAAAACGAGTAAAACGAGTAAAACGAGCAAAACGAGTTAAACGAGTAAAACGAGTAAAACGAGTAAAACGAGTAAAACGAGTAAAACGAGTAAAACGAGTAAAACGAGTAAAACGAGTAAATCGAGTAAAACGAGTAAAACGAGTAAAACGAGTAAAACGAGCAAAACGAGCAAAACGAGCAAAACGAGTAAAACGAGCAAAACGAGTAAAACGAGTAAAACGAGTAAAACTAGTAAAACGAGTAAAACGAGTAAAAGGAGTAAAAGGAGTGAAAGGAGTAAAACGAGTAAAACGAGTAAAACGAGTAAAACGAGTAAAACGAGTAAAACGAGTAAAACGAGTAAAACGAGTAAAACGAGTAAAACGAGTAAAACGAGTAAAACGAGTAAAACGAGTAAAACGAGTAAAACGAGTAAAACGGGTAAAACGAGTAAAACGAGTAAAACGAGTAAAACGAGTAAAACTAGTAAAACGATTAAAACGAGTAAAACTAGTATAACGAGTATAACCAGTAAAACTAGTAAAACGAGAAAAACTAGTAAAACGAGTAAAACGAGTAAAACGAGTAAAACGAGTAAAAGGAGTAAAACGAGTAAAACGAGTAAAACGAGTAAAACGAGTAAAACGAGTAAAACGAGTAAAACGAGTAAAACGAGTAAAACGAGTAAAACGTGTAAAACGAGTAAAACGAGTAAAACGAGTAAAACGAGTAAAACGAGTAAAACGAGTAAAACGAGCAAAACTAGTAAAAGGAGTAAAACGAGTAAAACGAGTAAAACGAGTAAAACGAGTAAAACGAGTAAAACGAGTAAAACGAGTAAAACGAGTAAAACGAGTAAAACGTGTAAAACGAGTAAAACGAGTGAAACGAGTAAAACGAGTGAAACGAGTAAAACGAGTAAAACGAGTGAAACGAGTAAAACGAGTAAAACGAGTAAAACGAGTAAAACGAGCAAAACGAGTTAAACGAGCAAAACGAGTTAAACGAGTAAAACGAGTAAAACGAGTAAAACGAGTAAAACGAGTAAAACGAGTAAAACGAGTAAAACGAGTAAAACGAGTAAATCGAGTAAAACGAGTAAAACGAGTAAAACGAGTAAAACGAGCAAAACGAGCAAAACGAGCAAAACGAGTAAAACGAGCAAAACGAGTAAAACGAGCAAAACGAGCAAAACGAGTAAAACGAGTAAAACGAGTAAAACGAGTAAAACGAGTAAAACGAGTAAAACGAGCAAAACTAGTAAAACGAGCAAAACTAGTAAAACGAGTAAAACGAGTAAAACGAGTAAAACGAGTAAAACGAGTAAAACGAGTAAAACGAGTAAAACGAGTAAAACGAGTAAAACGAGTAAAACGAGTAAAACGAGTAAAACGAGTAAAACGAGTAAAACGAGTAAAACGAGTAAAACGAGTAATACGAGTAATACGAGTAATACGAGTAAAACGAGTAATACGAGTAAAACGAGTAAAACCAGTAAAACGAGTAAAACGAGTAAAACGAGTAAAACGAGTAAAACGAGCAAAACGAGCAAAACGAGCAAAACGAGCAAAACGAGTAAAACGAGTAAAACGAGTAAAACGAGTAAAACGAGTAAAACGAGTAAAACGAGTAAAACGAGTAAAACGAGTAAAACGAGTAAAACGAGTAAAACGAGTAAAACGAGTAAAACGAGTAATACGAGTAATACGAGTAATACGAGTAATACGAGTAAAACGAGTAAAACCAGTAAAACGAGTAAAACGAGTAAAACGAGTAAAACGAGTAAAACGAGTAAAACGAGTAAAACGAGTAAAACGAGTAAAACGAGTAAAACGAGTAAAACGAGTAAAACGAGTAAAACGAGTAAAACGAGTAAAACGAGTAAAACGAGTAAAACGAGTAAAACGAGTAAAACGAGTAAAACGAGTAAAACGAGTAAAACGAGTAAAACGAGTAAAACGAGTAAAACGAGTAAAACGAGTAAAACGAGTAAAACGAGTAAAACGAGTAAAACGAGTAAAACGAGTAAAACGAGTAAAACGAGTAAAACGAGTAAAACGAGTAAAACGAGTAAAACGAGTAAAACGAGTAAAACGAGTAAAACGAGTAAAACGAGTAAAACGAGTAAAACGAGTAAAACGGGTAAAACGAGTAAAACGAGTAAAACGAGTAAAACGAGTAAAACGAGTAAAACGAGTAAAACGAGTAAAACGAGTAAAACGAGTAAAACGAGTAAAACGAGTAAAACGAGTAAAACGAGTAAAACGAGTAAAACTAGTAAAACGAGTAAAACGAGCAAAACGAGCAAAACGAGCAAAACGAGTAAAACGAGTAAAACGAGTAAAACGAGTAAAACGAGTAAAACGAGTAAAACGAGTAAAACGAGTAAAACGAGTAAAACGAGTAAAACGAGTAAAACGAGTAAAACGAGTAAAACGAGTAAAACGAGTAAAACGAGTAAAACGAGTAAAACGAGTAAAACGAGTAAAACGGGTAAAACGGGTAAAACGAGTAAAACGGGTAAAACGAGTAAAACGAGTAAAACGAGTAAAACGAGTAAAACGAGTAAAACGAGTAAAACGAGTAAAACGAGTAAAACGAGTAAAACGAGTAAAACGAGTAAAACGAGTAAAACTAGTAAAACTAGTAAAACGAGTAAAACGAGTAAACGAGTAAAACGAGTAAAACGAGTAAAACGAGTAAACCGAGTAAAACGAGTAAAACGAGTAAAACGAGTAAAACGAGTAAAACGGGTAAAACGAGTAAAACGAGTAAAACGAGTAAAACGAGTAAAACTAGTAAAACGATTAAAACGAGTAAAACTAGTATAACGAGTATAACCAGTAAAACTAGTAAAACGAGTAAAACTAGTAAAACGAGTAAAACGAGTAAAACGAGTAAAACGAGTAAAAGGAGTAAAACGAGTAAAACGAGTAAAACGAGTAAAACGAGTAAAACGAGTAAAACGAGTAAAACGAGTAAAACGAGTAAAACGAGTAAAACGAGTAAAACGTGTAAAACGAGTAAAACGAGTGAAACGAGTAAAACGAGTGAAACGAGTAAAACGAGTAAAACGAGTAAAACGAGTAAAACGAGTAAAACGAGTAAAACGAGCAAAACGAGTTAAACGAGTAAAACGAGTAAAACGAGTAAAACGAGTAAAACGAGTAAAACAAGTAAAACGAGTAAAACGAGTAAAACGAGTAAAACGAGTAAAACGAGTAAAACGAGTAAATCGAGTAAAACGAGTAAAACGAGTAAAACGAGTAAAACGAGTAAAACGAGTAAAACGAGTAAAACGAGTAAAACGAGTAAAACGAGTAAAACGAGTAAAACGAGTAAAACGAGTAAAACGAGTAAAACGAGTAAAACGAGTAAAACGAGTAAAACGGGTAAAACGAGTAAAACGAGTAAAACGAGTAAAACGAGTAAAACGAGTAAAACGAGTAAAACGAGTAAAACGAGTAAAACGAGTAAAACGAGTAAAACGAGTAAAACGAGTAAAACTAGTAAAACGAGTAAAACGAGCAAAACGAGCAAAACGAGCAAAACGAGTAAAACGAGTAAAACGAGTAAAACGAGTAAAACGAGTAAAACGAGTAAAACGAGTAAAACTAGTAAAACTAGTAAAACGAGTAAAACGAGTAAACGAGTAAAACGAGTAAAACGAGTAAACCGAGTAAAACGAGTAAAACGAGTAAAACGAGTAAAACGAGTAAAACGGGTAAAACGAGTAAAACGAGTAAAACGAGTAAAACGAGTAAAACTAGTAAAACGATTAAAACGAGTAAAACTAGTATAACGAGTATAACCAGTAAAACTAGTAAAACGAGTAAAACTAGTAAAACGAGTAAAACGAGTAAAACGAGTAAAACGAGTAAAAGGAGTAAAACGAGTAAAACGAGTAAAACGAGTAAAACGAGTAAAACGAGTAAAACGAGTAAAACGAGTAAAACGAGTAAAACGAGTAAAACGAGTAAAACGAGTAAAACGAGTAAAACGAGTAAAACGAGTAAAACGAGTAAAACGTGTAAAACGAGTAAAACGAGCAAAACTAGTAAAAGGAGTAAAACGAGTAAAACGAGTAAAACGAGTAAAACGAGTAAAACGAGTAAAACGAGTAAAACGAGTAAAACGAGTAAAACGAGTAAAACGAGTAAAACGTGTAAAACGAGTAAAACGAGTGAAACGAGTAAAACGAGTGAAACGAGTAAAACGAGTAAAACGAGTAAAACGAGTAAAACGAGTAAAACGAGTAAAACGAGCAAAACGAGTTAAACGAGTAAAACGAGTAAAACGAGTAAAACGAGTAAAACGAGTAAAACGAGTAAAACGAGTAAAACGAGTAAAACGAGTAAAACGAGTAAAACGAGTAAAACGAGTAAATCGAGTAAAACGAGTAAAACGAGTAAAACGAGTAAAACGAGCAAAACGAGCAAAACGAGCAAAACGAGTAAAACGAGCAAAACGAGTAAAACGAGTAAAACGAGTAAAACTAGTAAAACGAGTAAAACGAGTAAAAGGAGTAAAAGGAGTGAAAGGAGTAAAACGAGTAAAACGAGTAAAACGAGTAAAACGAGTAAAACGAGTAAAACGAGTAAAACGAGTAAAACGAGTAAAACGAGTAAAACGAGTAAAACGAGTAAAACGAGTAAAACGAGTAAAACGAGTAAAACGAGTAAAACGAGTAAAACGAGTAAAACGAGTAAAACGAGTAAAACGAGTAAAACGAGTAAAACGGGTAAAACGAGTAAAACGAGTAAAACGAGTAAAACGAGTAAAACTAGTAAAACGATTAAAACGAGTAAAACTAGTATAACGAGTATAACCAGTAAAACTAGTAAAACGAGTAAAACTAGTAAAACGAGTAAAACGAGTAAAACGAGTAAAACGAGTAAAAGGAGTAAAACGAGTAAAACGAGTAAAACGAGTAAAACGAGTAAAACGAGTAAAACGAGTAAAACGAGTAAAACGAGTAAAACGAGTAAAACGTGTAAAACGAGTAAAACGAGTAAAACGAGTAAAACGAGTAAAACGAGTAAAACGAGTAAAACGAGCAAAACTAGTAAAAGGAGTAAAACGAGTAAAACGAGTAAAACGAGTAAAACGAGTAAAACGAGTAAAACGAGTAAAACGAGTAAAACGAGTAAAACGTGTAAAACGAGTAAAACGAGTGAAACGAGTAAAACGAGTGAAACGAGTAAAACGAGTAAAACGAGTGAAACGAGTAAAACGAGTAAAACGAGTAAAACGAGTAAAACGAGCAAAACGAGTTAAACGAGCAAAACGAGTTAAACGAGTAAAACGAGTAAAACGAGTAAAACGAGTAAAACGAGTAAAACGAGTAAAACGAGTAAAACGAGTAAAACGAGTAAAACGAGTAAAACGAGTAAATCGAGTAAAACGAGTAAAACGAGTAAAACGAGTAAAACGAGCAAAACGAGCAAAACGAGCAAAACGAGTAAAACGAGCAAAACGAGTAAAACGAGCAAAACGAGCAAAACGAGTAAAACGAGTAAAACGAGTAAAACGAGTAAAACGAGTAAAACGAGTAAAACGAGCAAAACTAGTAAAACGAGCAAAACTAGTAAAACGAGTAAAACGAGTAAAACGAGTAAAACGAGTAAAACGAGTAAAACGAGTAAAACGAGTAAAACGAGTAAAACGAGTAAAACGAGTAAAACGAGTAAAACGAGTAAAACGAGTAAAACGAGTAATACGAGTAATACGAGTAATACGAGTAAAACGAGTAATACGAGTAAAACGAGTAAAACCAGTAAAACGAGTAAAACGAGTAAAACGAGTAAAACGAGTAAAACGAGTAAAACGAGCAAAACGAGCAAAACGAGCAAAACGAGCAAAACGAGTAAAACGAGTAAAACGAGTAAAACGAGTAAAACGAGTAAACGAGTAAAACGAGTAAAACGAGTAAAACGAGTAAAACGAGTAATACGAGTAATACGAGTAATACGAGTAATACGAGTAATACGAGTAAAACGAGTAAAACGAGTAAAACGAGTAAAACGAGTAAAACGAGTAAAACGAGTAAAACGAGTAAAACGAGTAAAACGAGTAAAACGAGTAAAACGAGTAAAACGAGTAAAACGAGTAAAACGAGTAAAACGAGTAAAACGAGTAAAACGAGTAAAACGAGTAAAACGAGTAAAACGAGTAAAACGAGTAAAACGAGTAAAACGAGTAAAACGAGTAAAACGAGTAAAACGAGTAAACGAGTAAAACGAGTAAAACGAGTAAAACGAGTAAAACGAGTAAAACGAGTAAACGAGTAAAACGAGTAAAACGAGTAAAACGAGTAAAACGAGTAAAACGAGTAAAACGAGTAAAACGAGTAAAACGAGTAAAACGAGTAAAACGAGTAAAACGAGTAAAACGAGTAAAACGAGTAAAACGAGTAAAACGAGTAAAACGAGTAAAACGAGTAAAACGAGTAAAACGAGTAAAACGGGTAAAACGAGTAAAACGAGTAAAACGAGTAAAACGAGTAAAACGAGTAAAACGAGTAAAACGAGTAAAACGAGTAAAACTAGTAAAACGAGTAAAACGAGCAAAACGAGCAAAACGAGCAAAACGAGCAAAACGAGTAAAACGAGTAAAACGAGTAAAACGAGTAAAACGAGTAAAACGAGTAAAACGAGTAAAACGAGTAAAACGAGTAAAACGAGTAAAACGAGTAAAACAAGTAAAACGAGTAAAACGAGTAAAACGAGTAAAACGAGTAAAACGAGTAAAACGAGTAAAACGAGTAAAACGAGTAAAACGAGTAAAACGAGTAAAACGAGTAAAACGAGTAAAACGAGTAAAACGGGTAAAACGGGTAAAACGAGTAAAACGGGTAAAACGAGTAAAACGAGTAAAACGAGTAAAACGAGTAAAACGAGTAAAACGAGTAAAACGAGTAAAACGAGTAAAACGAGTAAAACGAGTAAAACGAGTAAAACTAGTAAAACTAGTAAAACGAGTAAAACGAGTAAACGAGTAAAACGAGTAAAACGAGTAAACCGAGTAAAACGAGCAAAACGAGTTAAACGAGTAAAACGAGTAAAACGAGTAAAACGAGTAAAACGAGTAAAACGAGTAAAACGAGTAAAACGAGTAAAACGAGTAAAACGAGTAAAACGAGTAAATCGAGTAAAACGAGTAAAACGAGTAAAACGAGTAAAACGAGCAAAACGAGCAAAACGAGCAAAACGAGTAAAACGAGCAAAACGAGTAAAACGAGCAAAACGAGCAAAACGAGTAAAACGAGTAAAACGAGTAAAACGAGTAAAACGAGTAAAACGAGTAAAACGAGCAAAACTAGTAAAACGAGCAAAACTAGTAAAACGAGTAAAACGAGTAAAACGAGTAAAACGAGTAAAACGAGTAAAACGAGTAAAACGAGTAAAACGAGTAAAACGAGTAAAACGAGTAAAACGAGTAAAACGAGTAAAACGAGTAAAACGAGTAAAACGAGTAAAACGAGTAAAACGAGTAATACGAGTAATACGAGTAATACGAGTAAAACGAGTAATACGAGTAAAACGAGTAAAACCAGTAAAACGAGTAAAACGAGTAAAACGAGTAAAACGAGTAAAACGAGTAAAACGAGCAAAACGAGCAAAACGAGCAAAACGAGCAAAACGAGTAAAACGAGTAAAACGAGTAAAACGAGTAAAACGAGTAAAACGAGTAAAACGAGTAAAACGAGTAAAACGAGTAATACGAGTAATACGAGTAATACGAGTAATACGAGTAATACGAGTAAAACGAGTAAAACGAGTAAAACGAGTAAAACGAGTAAAACGAGTAAAACGAGTAAAACGAGTAAAACGAGTAAAACGAGTAAAACGAGTAAAACGAGTAAAACGAGTAAAACGAGTAAAACGAGTAAAACGAGTAAAACGAGTAAAACGAGTAAAACGAGTAAAACGAGTAAAACGAGTAAAACGAGTAAAACGAGTAAAACGAGTAAAACGAGTAAAACGAGTAAAACGAGTAAAACGAGTAAAACGAGTAAAACGAGTAAAACGAGTAAAACGAGTAAAACGAGTAAAACGAGTAAAACGAGTAAAACGAGTAAAACGAGTAAAACGAGTAAAACGAGTAAAACGAGTAAAACGAGTAAAACGAGTAAAACGAGTAAAACGAGTAAAACGAGTAAAACGAGTAAAACGAGTAAAACGAGTAAAACGAGTAAAACGAGTAAAACGAGTAAAACGGGTAAAACGAGTAAAACGAGTAAAACGAGTAAAACGAGTAAAACGAGTAAAACGAGTAAAACGAGTAAAACGAGTAAAACGAGTAAAACGAGTAAAACGAGTAAAACTAGTAAAACGAGTAAAACGAGCAAAACGAGCAAAACGAGCAAAACGAGCAAAACGAGTAAAACGAGTAAAACGAGTAAAACGAGTAAAACGAGTAAAACGAGTAAAACGAGTAAAACGAGTAAAACGAGTAAAACGAGTAAAACGAGTAAAACTAGTTAAACTAGTTAAACGAGTAAAACGAGTAAAACGAGTAAAACGAGTAAAACGAGTAAAACGAGTAAAACGAGTAAAACGAGTAAAACGAGTAAAACTAGTAAAACGAGTAAAACGAGTAAAACGAGTAAAACGAGTAAAACGAGTAAAACTAGTAAAACTAGTAAAACGAGTAAAACGAGTAAAACGAGTAAATCTAGTTAAACGAGTAAAACGAGTAAAACGAGTAAACGAGTAAAACGAGTAAAACGAGTAAAACGAGTAAAACGAGTAAAACGAGTAAAACGAGTAAAACGAGTAAAACGAGTAAAACGAGTAAAACGAGTAAAACGAGTAAAACGAGTAAGACGAGTAAAACGAGTAAAACGAGTAAAACGAGTAAAACGAGTAAAACTAGTAAAACTAGTAAAACGAGTAAAACGAGTAAAACGAGTAAAACTAGTAAAACGAGTAAAACGAGCAAAACGAGCAAAACGAGCAAAACTAGTAAAACGAGTAAAACGAGTAAAACGAGTAAAACGAGTAAAACGAGTAAAACGAGTAAAACGAGTAAAACGAGTAAAACGAGTAAAACTAGTAAAACTAGTAAAACGAGTAAAACGAGTAAAACGAGTAAAACGAGTAAAACGAGTAAAACGAGTAAAACTAGTAAAACTAGTAAAACGAGTAAAACGAGTAAAACGAGTAAAACGAGTAAATCGAGTAAAACCAGTAAAACGAGTAAAACGAGCAAAACGAGCAAAACGAGCAAAACGAGCAAAACGAGTAAAACGAGTAAAACGAGTAAAACGAGTAAAACGAGTAAAACGAGCAAAACTAGTAAAACGAGTAAAACTAGTAAAACGAGTAAAACGAGTAATACGAGTAATACGAGTAAAACGAGTAAAACCAGTAAAACGAGTAAAACGAGTAAAACGAGTAATACGAGTAAAACGAGTAAAACGAGTAAAACGAGTAAAACGAGTAAAACGAGTAAAACGAGTAAAACGAGTAAAACGAGTAAAACGAGTAAAACGAGTAAAACGAGTAAAACGAGTAAAACGAGTAATACGAGTAAAACGAGTAAAACGAGTAATACGAGTAAAACGAGTAAAACGAGTAAAACGAGTAAAACGAGTAAAACGAGTAAATCGAGTAAAACGAGTAAAACGAGTAAAACGAGTAAAACGAGTAAAACGAGTAAAACGAGTAAAACGAGTAAAACGAGTAAAACGAGTAAAACGAGTAAAACGAGTAAAACTAGTAAAACTAGTAAAACGAGTAAAACGAGTAAAACGAGTAAAACTAGTAAAACGAGCAAAACGAGCAAAACGAGCAAAACGAGCAAAACGAGCAAAACTAGTAAAACGAGTAAAACGAGTAAAACGAGCAAAACTAGTAAAACTAGTAAAACGAGTAAAACGAGTAAAACTAGTAAAACTAGTAAAACTAGTAAAACTAGTAAAACGAGTAAAACGAGTAAAACGAGTAAAACGAGCAAAACTAGTAAAACGAGTAAAACGAGCAAAACGAGCAAAACGAGTAAAACGAGTAAAACGAGTTAAACGAGTAAAACGAGTAAAACGAGTAAAACGAGTAAAACGAGTAAAACGAGTAAAACGAGTAAAACGAGTAAAACGAGTAAAACGAGTAAAACGAGTAAAACGAGTAAAACGAGTAAAACGAGTAAAACGAGTAAAACGAGTAAAACGAGTAAAACGAGTAAAACGAGTAAAACGAGTAAAACGAGTAAAACGAGTAAAACGAGTAAAACGGGTAAAACGAGTAAAACGAGTAAAACGAGTAAAACGAGTAAAACTAGTAAAACGATTAAAACGAGTAAAACTAGTATAACGAGTATAACCAGTAAAACTAGTAAAACGAGTAAAACTAGTAAAACGAGTAAAACGAGTAAAACGAGTAAAACGAGTAAAAGGAGTAAAACGAGTAAAACGAGTAAAACGAGTAAAACGAGTAAAACGAGTAAAACGAGTAAAACGAGTAAAACGAGTAAAACGAGTAAAACGAGTAAAACGAGTAAAACGTGTAAAACGAGTAAAACGAGTAAAACGAGTAAAACGAGTAAAACGAGTAAAACGAGTAAAACGAGCAAAACTAGTAAAAGGAGTAAAACGAGTAAAACGAGTAAAACGAGTAAAACGAGTAAAACGAGTAAAACGAGTAAAACGAGTAAAACGAGTAAAACGAGTAAAACGAGTAAAACGAGTAAAACGTGTAAAACGAGTAAAACGAGTAAAACGAGTAAAACGAGTGAAACGAGTAAAACGAGTAAAACGAGTAAAACGAGTAAAACGAGTAAAACGAGTAAAACGAGTAAAACGAGCAAAACGAGTTAAACGAGTAAAACGAGTAAAACGAGTAAAACGAGTAAAACGAGTAAAACGAGTAAAACGAGTAAAACGAGTAAAACGAGTAAAACGAGTAAAACGAGTAAAACGAGTAAATCGAGTAAAACGAGTAAAACGAGTAAAACGAGTAAAACGAGCAAAACGAGCAAAACGAGCAAAACGAGTAAAACGAGCAAAACGAGTAAAACGAGTAAAACGAGTAAAACTAGTAAAACGAGTAAAACGAGTAAAAGGAGTAAAAGGAGTGAAAGGAGTAAAACGAGTAAAACGAGTAAAACGAGTAAAACGAGTAAAACGAGTAAAACGAGTAAAACGAGTAAAACGAGTAAAACGAGTAAAACGAGTAAAACGAGTAAAACGAGTAAAACGAGTAAAACGAGTAAAACGAGTAAAACGAGTAAAACGAGTAAAACGAGTAAAACGAGTAAAACGAGTAAAACGAGTAAAACGGGTAAAACGAGTAAAACGAGTAAAACGAGTAAAACGAGTAAAACTAGTAAAACGATTAAAACGAGTAAAACTAGTATAACGAGTATAACCAGTAAAACTAGTAAAACGAGTAAAACTAGTAAAACGAGTAAAACGAGTAAAACGAGTAAAACGAGTAAAAGGAGTAAAACGAGTAAAACGAGTAAAACGAGTAAAACGAGTAAAACGAGTAAAACGAGTAAAACGAGTAAAACGAGTAAAACGAGTAAAACGTGTAAAACGAGTAAAACGAGTAAAACGAGTAAAACGAGTAAAACGAGTAAAACGAGTAAAACGAGCAAAACTAGTAAAAGGAGTAAAACGAGTAAAACGAGTAAAACGAGTAAAACGAGTAAAACGAGTAAAACGAGTAAAACGAGTAAAACGAGTAAAACGAGTAAAACGTGTAAAACGAGTAAAACGAGTGAAACGAGTAAAACGAGTGAAACGAGTAAAACGAGTAAAACGAGTAAAACGAGTAAAACGAGTAAAACGAGTAAAACGAGCAAAACGAGCAAAACGAGTTAAACGAGTAAAACGAGTAAAACGAGTAAAACGAGTAAAACGAGTAAAACGAGTAAAACGAGTAAAACGAGTAAAACGAGTAAAACGAGTAAAACGAGTAAATCGAGTAAAACGAGTAAAACGAGTAAAACGAGCAAAACGAGCAAAACGAGCAAAACGAGTAAAACGAGCAAAACGAGTAAAACGAGCAAAACGAGCAAAACGAGTAAAACGAGTAAAACGAGTAAAACGAGTAAAACGAGTAAAACGAGCAAAACTAGTAAAACGAGCAAAACTAGTAAAACGAGTAAAACGAGTAAAACGAGTAAAACGAGTAAAACGAGTAAAACGAGTAAAACGAGTAAAACGAGTAAAACGAGTAAAACGAGTAAAACGAGTAAAACGAGTAAAACGAGTAAAACGAGTAAAACGAGTAAAACGAGTAATACGAGTAATACGAGTAATACGAGTAAAACGAGTAATACGAGTAAAACGAGTAAAACCAGTAAAACGAGTAAAACGAGTAAAACGAGTAAAACGAGCAAAACGAGCA
>NW_027485881.1:0-29518 GCF_050908995.1 Andrena cerasifolii
AAAACGAGTAAAACGAGTAAAACGAGTAAAACGAGTAAAACGAGTAAAACGAGTAAAACGAGTAATACGAGTAAAACGAGTAAAACTAGTAAAACTAGTAAAACGAGTAAAACGAGTAAAACGAGTAAAACGAGTAAAGCGAGTATAACGAGTAAAACGGGTAAAACGAGTAAAACGAGTAAAACGGGTAAAACTAGTAAAACGAGTAAAACTAGTAAAACGAGTAAAACGAGTAAAACAAGTAAATCGAGTAAAACGAGTAAAACGAGTAAAACGAGTAATACGAGTAAAACGAGTAAAACGAGTAAAACGAGTAATACGAGTAAAACGAGTATAACGAGTAAAACGAGTAAAACGAGTAAAACGGGTAAAACTAGTAAAACGAGTAAAACGAGTAAAACGAGTAAAACGAGTAAAACGAGTAAAACGAGTAAAACGAGTAAAACGAGTAAAACGAGTAAAACGAATAAAACGAATAAAACGAGTAAAACGAGTAAAACGAGTAATACGAGTAAAACGAGTAAAACGAGTAAAACGAGTAAAACGAGTAAAACGAGTAAAACTAGTAAAACGAATAAAACGAATAAAACGAGTAAAACGAGTAATACGAGTAAAACGAGTAAAACTAGTAAAACGAGTAAAAATAGTAAAACGAGTAAAACGAGTAAAACGAGTAAAACTAGAAAAACGAGTAAAACGAGTAAAACGAGTAAAACGAGTAAAACGAGTAAAACGAATAAAACGAATAAAACGAGTAAAACGAGTAAAACGAGTAATACGAGTAAAACGAGTAAAACGAGTAAAACGAGTAAAACTAGTAAAACGAGTAAAACGAGTAAAACTAGCAAAACGAGTAAAACGAGTAAAACGAGTATAACGAGTAAAACGAGTAAAACGAGTAAAACGGGTAAAACTAGTAAAACGAGTAAAACGAGTAAAACGAGTAAAACGAGTAAAACGAGTAAAACGAGTAAAACGAGTAAAACGAGTAAAACGAGTAAAACGGGTAAAACGAGTAAAACGAGTAAAACGAATTAAACGAGTAAAACGAGTAAAACGAGTAAAACGAGTAAAACGAGTAAAACGAGCAAAACTAGTAAAACGAGTAAAACGAGTAAAACGAGTAAAACGAGCAAAACTAGTAAAACGAGTAAAACGAGTAAAACGAGTAAAACGTATAAAACGAGTAAAACGAGTAAAACGAGCAAAACTAGTAAAACTAGTAAAACGAGTAAATCGAGTAAACCGAGTAAAACGAGTAAAACTAGTAAAACGAGTATAACGAGTAAAACTAGTAAAACGAGTAAAACGAGTAAAAATAGTAAAACGAGTAAAACGAGTAAAACGAGTCAAACTAGTAAAACGAGTAAAACGAGTAAAACGAGTAAAACGAGCAAAACTAGTAAAACTAGTAAAACGAGTAAATCGAGTAAACCGAGTAAAACGAGTAAAACTAGTAAAACGAGTATAATGAGTAAAACTAGTATAGCGAGTAAAACGAGTAAAACGAATAAAACGAATAAAACGAATAAAACGAGTAAAACGAGTAAAACGAGTAAAACGAGTAAAACGAGTAAAACGAGTAAAACGAGTAAAACGAGTAAAACGAGTAAAACGAGTAAAACGAGTAAAACGAGTAAAACGAGTAAAACGAGTAAAACGAGTAAAACGAGTAAAACGAGTAAAACGAGTAAAACGAGTAAAACGAGTAAACCTAGTAAAACGAGTAAAACGAGTAAAACTAGCAAAACGAGTAAAACTAGTAAAACGAGTAAAACGAGTAAAACGAGTAAAACGAGTAAAACGAGTAAAACGAGCAAAACTAGTAAAACGAGTAAAACGAGTAAAACGAGTAAAACGAGTAAAACGAGTAAACCTAGTAAAACGAGTAAAACGAGTAAAACTAGCAAAACGAGTAAAACT
This sequence comes from Andrena cerasifolii, assembly GCF_050908995.1. Taxonomy (NCBI): domain Eukaryota; kingdom Metazoa; phylum Arthropoda; class Insecta; order Hymenoptera; family Andrenidae; genus Andrena; species Andrena cerasifolii. The sequence goes on from NW_027485881.1 coordinate 1,924, forward strand.
AGTAAAACGAGTAAAACGAGTAAAACGAGTAAAACGAGTAAAACGAGCAAAACTAGTAAAACGAGTAAAACGAGTAAAACGAGTAAAACGAGTAAAACGAGTAATACGAGTAAAACGAGTAAAACTAGTAAAACTAGTAAAACGAGTAAAACGAGTAAAACGAGTAAAACGAGTAAAGCGAGTAAAACGAGTAAAACGGGTAAAACGAGTAAAACGAGTAAAACGAGTAAAACGAGTAAAACGGGTAAAACTAGTAAAACTAGTTAAACGAGTAAAACGAGTAAAACGAGTAAAACGAGTTAAACGAGTAAAACGAGTAAAACGAGTAAAACGAGTAAAACGAGTAAAACGAGTAAAACGAGTAAAACGAGTAAAACGAGTAAAACGAGTAAAACGAGTAAAACGAGTAAAACGAGTAAAACGAGTAAAACGAGTAAAACGGGTAAAACGAGTAAAACGAGTAAAACGAGTAAAACGAGTAAAACGAGTAAAACGAGTAAAACGAGTAAAACGAGTAAAACGAGTAAAACGAGTAAAACGAGTAAACCTAGTAAAACGAGTAAAACGAGTAAAACTAGCAAAACGAGTAAAACTAGTAAAACGAGTAAAACGAGTAAAACGAGTAAAACGAGTAAAACGAGTAAAACGAGCAAAACTAGTAAAACGAGTAAAACGAGTAAAACGAGTAAAACGAGTAAAACGAGTAAAACGAGTAAACCGAGTAAAACGAGTAAAACTAGTAAAACGAGTAAAACGGGTAAAACGTGTAAAACGAGTAAAACGAGTAAACCGAGTAAAACGAGTAAAACTAGTAAAACGAGTATAACGAGTAAAACTAGTAAAACGAGTAAAACGAGTAAAAATAGTAAAACGAGTAAAACGAGTAAAACTAGTAAAACTAGTAAAACGAGTAAAACGAGTAAAACGAATAAAACGAATAAAACGAATAAAACGAGTAAAACGAGTAAAACGAGTAAAACGAGTAAAACGAGTAAAACGAGTAAAACGAGTAAAACGAGTAAAACGAGTAAAACGGGTAAAACGAGTAAAACGAGTAAAACGAGTTAAACGAGTAAAACGAGTATAACGAGTAAAACTAGTAAAACGAGTAAAACGAGTAAAAATAGTAAAACGAGTAAAACGAGTAAAACGAGTAAAACTAGTAAAACGAGTAAAACGAGTAAAACTAGTAAAACGAGTAAAACGAGTAAAACGAGTAAAACGAGTAAAACGAGTAAAACGAGTAAAACGAGTAAAACATGTAAAACGAGTAAAACGAGTAAAACGAGCAAAACTAGTAAAACTAGTAAAACGAGTAAAACGAGTAAAACGAGTAAAACGAGTAAAACGAGTAAAACGAGTAAAACGAGTAAAACATGTAAAACGAGTAAAACGAGTAAAACGAGCAAAACTAGTAAAACTAGTAAAACGAGTAAATCGAGTAAACCGAGTGAAACGAGTAAAACTAGTAAAACGAGTATAACGAGTAAAACTAGTAAAACGAGTAAAACGAGTAAAACGAGTAAAACGAGTAAAACTAGCAAAACGAGTAAAACTAGTAAAACGAGTAAAACGAGTAAAACGAGTAAAACGAGTAAAACGAGCAAAACTAGTAAAACGAGTAAAACGAGTAAAACGAGTAAAACGAGTAAAACGAGTAAAACGAGTAAAACGAGTAAAACGTGCAAAACGAGTAAAACGAGTAAAACGAGTAAAACGAGTAAAACGAGTAAAACGAGTAAAACGAGTAAAACGAGTAAAACGAGTAATACGAGTAAAACGAGTAAAACGGGTAAAACGAGTAAAACGAGTAAAACGAGTAAAACGGGTAAAACTAGTAAAACGAGTAAAACGAGTAAAACGAGTAAACAAGTAAAACGAGTAAAACGAGTAAAACGAGTAAAACGAGTAAAACGAGTAAAACGAGCAAAACTAGTAAAACGAGTAAAACGAGTAAAACGAGTAAAACGAGTAAAACGAGTAAAACGAGCAAAACGAGTAAAACGAGTAAAACGAGTAAAACGAGTAAAACGAGTAAAACTAGTAAAACTAGTAAAACGAGTAAAACGAGTAAAACGAGTAAAACGAGTAAAGCGAGTAAAACGAGTAAAACTAGTAAAACGAGTAAAACGAGTAAAAATAGTAAAACGAGTAAAACGAGTAAAACGAGTAAAACTAGAAAAACGAGTAAAACGAGTAAAACTAGTAAAACGAGTAAAACGAGTAAAACAAGTAAATCGAGTAAAACGAGTAAAACGAGTAAAACGAGTAATACGAGTAAAACGAGTAAAACTAGTAAAACTAGTAAAACGAGTAAAACGAGTAAAACGAGTAAAACGAGTAAAACGAGTAAAGCGAGTAAAACGAGTAAAACTAGTAAAACGAGTAAAACGAGTAAAAATAGTAAAACGAGTAAAACGAGTAAAACGAGTAAAACTAGAAAAACGAGTAAAACGAGTAAAACGAGTAAAACGAGTAAAACGAGTAAAACGAATAAAACGAATAAAACGAGTAAAACGAGTAAAACGAGTAATACGAGTAAAACGAGTAAAACGAGTAAAACGAGTAAAACTAGTAAAACGAGTAAAACGAGTAAAACTAGCAAAACGAGTAAAACGAGTAAAACGAGTATAACGAGTAAAACGAGTAAAACGAGTAAAACGGGTAAAACTAGTAAAACGAGTAAAACGAGTAAAACGAGTAAAACGAGTAAAACGAGTAAAACGAGTAAAACGAGTAAAACGAGTAAAACGAGTAAAACGGGTAAAACGAGTAAAACGAGTAAAACGAATTAAACGAGTAAAACGAGTAAAACGAGTAAAACGAGTAAAACGAGTAAAACGAGCAAAACTAGTAAAACGAGTAAAACGAGTAAAACGAGTAAAACGAGCAAAACTAGTAAAACGAGTAAAACGAGTAAAACGAGTAAAACGTATAAAACGAGTAAAACGAGTAAAACGAGCAAAACTAGTAAAACTAGTAAAACGAGTAAATCGAGTAAACCGAGTAAAACGAGTAAAACTAGTAAAACGAGTATAACGAGTAAAACTAGTAAAACGAGTAAAACGAGTAAAAATAGTAAAACGAGTAAAACGAGTAAAACGAGTCAAACTAGTAAAACGAGTAAAACGAGTAAAACGAGTAAAACGAGCAAAACTAGTAAAACTAGTAAAACGAGTAAATCGAGTAAACCGAGTAAAACGAGTAAAACTAGTAAAACGAGTATAATGAGTAAAACTAGTATAGCGAGTAAAACGAGTAAAACGAATAAAACGAATAAAACGAATAAAACGAGTAAAACGAGTAAAACGAGTAAAACGAGTAAAACGAGTAAAACGAGTAAAACGAGTAAAACGAGTAAAACGAGTAAAACGAGTAAAACGAGTAAAACGAGTAAAACGAGTAAAACGAGTAAAACGAGTAAAACGAGTAAAACGAGTAAAACGAGTAAAACGAGTAAACCTAGTAAAACGAGTAAAACGAGTAAAACTAGCAAAACGAGTAAAACTAGTAAAACGAGTAAAACGAGTAAAACGAGTAAAACGAGTAAAACGAGTAAAACGAGCAAAACTAGTAAAACGAGTAAAACGAGTAAAACGAGTAAAACGAGTAAAACGAGTAAACCTAGTAAAACGAGTAAAACGAGTAAAACTAGCAAAACGAGTAAAACTAGTAAAACGAGTAAAACGAGTAAAACGAGTAAAACGAGTAAAACGAGCAAAACTAGTAAAACGAGTAAAACGAGTAAAACGAGTAAAACGAGTAAAACGAGTAATACGAGTAAAACGAGTAAAACTAGTAAAACTAGTAAAACGAGTAAAACGAGTAAAACGAGTAAAACGAGTAAAGCGAGTAAAACGAGTAAAACGGGTAAAACGAGTAAAACGAGTAAAACGAGTAAAACGAGTAAAACGGGTAAAACTAGTAAAACTAGTTAAACGAGTAAAACGAGTAAAACGAGTAAAACGAGTTAAACGAGTAAAACGAGTAAAACGAGTAAAACGAGTAAAACGAGTAAAACGAGTAAAACGAGTAAAACGAGTAAAACGAGTAAAACGAGTAAAACGAGTAAAACGAGTAAAACGAGTAAAACGAGTAAAACGAGTAAAACGGGTAAAACGAGTAAAACGAGTAAAACGAGTAAAACGAGTAAAACGAGTAAAACGAGTAAAACGAGTAAAACGAGTAAAACGAGTAAAACGAGTAAAACGAGTAAACCTAGTAAAACGAGTAAAACGAGTAAAACTAGCAAAACGAGTAAAACTAGTAAAACGAGTAAAACGAGTAAAACGAGTAAAACGAGTAAAACGAGTAAAACGAGCAAAACTAGTAAAACGAGTAAAACGAGTAAAACGAGTAAAACGAGTAAAACGAGTAAAACGAGTAAACCGAGTAAAACGAGTAAAACTAGTAAAACGAGTAAAACGGGTAAAACGAGTAAAACGAGTAAAACGAGTAAACCGAGTAAAACGAGTAAAACTAGTAAAACGAGTATAACGAGTAAAACTAGTAAAACGAGTAAAACGAGTAAAAATAGTAAAACGAGTAAAACGAGTAAAACTAGTAAAACTAGTAAAACGAGTAAAACGAGTAAAACGAATAAAACGAATAAAACGAATAAAACGAGTAAAACGAGTAAAACGAGTAAAACGAGTAAAACGAGTAAAACGAGTAAAACGAGTAAAACGAGTAAAACGGGTAAAACGAGTAAAACGAGTAAAACGAGTTAAACGAGTAAAACGAGTATAACGAGTAAAACTAGTAAAACGAGTAAAACGAGTAAAAATAGTAAAACGAGTAAAACGAGTAAAACGAGTAAAACTAGTAAAACGAGTAAAACGAGTAAAACGAGTAAAACGAATAAAACGAATAAAACGAGTAAAACGAGTAAAACGAGTAAAACTAGTAAAACGAGTAAAACGAGTAAAACGGGTAAAACGAGTAAAACGAGTAAAGCGAGTAAAGCGAGTAAAACGGGTAAAACTAGTAAAACGAGTAAAACGAGTAAAACGAGTAAAACGAGTAAAACGAGTAAAACGAGTAAAACGAGTAAAACGAGTAAAACGAGTAAAACTAGTAAAACGAGTAAAACGAGTAAAACGAGTAATACGAGTAAAACAAGTAAATCGAGTAAAACGAGTAAAACGAGTAAAACGAGTAAAACGAGCAAAACTAGTAAAACGAGTAAAACGAGTAAAACGAGTAAAACGAGTAAAACGAGCAAAACGAGTAAAACGAGTAAAACGAGTAAAACTAGTAAAACGAGTATAACGAGTAAAACTAGTAAATCGAGTAAACCGAGTAAAACGAGTAAAACTAGTAAAACGAGTATAACGAGTAAAACTAGTAAAACGAGTAAAACGAGTAAAAATAGTAAAACGAGTAAAACGAGTAAAACTAGTAAAACTAGTAAAACGAGTAAAACGAGTAAAACGAGTAAAACGAGTAAAACGAGTAAAACGAGTAAAACGAGTAAAACGAATAAAACGAATAAAACGAGTAAAACGAGTAAAACGAGTAAAACGAGTAAAACGAGTAAAACGAGTAAAACGAGTAAAACGAGTAAAACGAGTAAAACGAGTAAAACGAGTAAAACGAGTAAAACGAGTAAAACGAGTAAAACGAGTAAAACGAGTAAAACGAGTAAAACGAGTAAAACGAGTAAAACGAGTAAAACGAGTAAAACGAGTAAAACGAGTAAAACGAGTAAAGCTAGTAAAACGAGTAAAACGAGTAAAACGAGTAAAACGAGTAAAACGAGTAAAACGAGTAAAACGAGTAATACGAGTAAAACGAGTAAAACTAGTAAAACTAGTAAAACGAGTAAAACGAGTAAAACGAGTAAAACGAGTAAAGCGAGTATAACGAGTAAAACGGGTAAAACGAGTAAAACGAGTAAAACGGGTAAAACTAGTAAAACGAGTAAAACTAGTAAAACGAGTAAAACGAGTAAAACAAGTAAATCGAGTAAAACGAGTAAAACGAGTAAAACGAGTAATACGAGTAAAACGAGTAAAACGAGTAAAACGAGTAATACGAGTAAAACGAGTATAACGAGTAAAACGAGTAAAACGAGTAAAACGGGTAAAACTAGTAAAACGAGTAAAACGAGTAAAACGAGTAAAACGAGTAAAACGAGTAAAACGAATAAAACGAATAAAACGAGTAAAACGAGTAAAACGAGTAATACGAGTAAAACGAGTAAAACGAGTAAAACGAGTAAAACTAGTAAAACGAATAAAACGAATAAAACGAGTAAAACGAGTAATACGAGTAAAACGAGTAAAACTAGTAAAACGAGTAAAAATAGTAAAACGAGTAAAACGAGTAAAACGAGTAAAACTAGAAAAACGAGTAAAACGAGTAAAACGAGTAAAACGAGTAAAACGAGTAAAACGAATAAAACGAATAAAACGAGTAAAACGAGTAAAACGAGTAATACGAGTAAAACGAGTAAAACGAGTAAAACGAGTAAAACTAGTAAAACGAGTAAAACGAGTAAAACTAGCAAAACGAGTAAAACGAGTAAAACGAGTAAAACGAGTATAACGAGTAAAACGAGTAAAACGAGTAAAACGGGTAAAACTAGTAAAACGAGTAAAACGAGTAAAACGAGTAAAACGAGTAAAACGAGTAAAACGAGTAAAACGAGTAAAACGAGTAAAACGAGTAAAACGGGTAAAACGAGTAAAACGAGTAAAACGAATTAAACGAGTAAAACGAGTAAAACGAGTAAAACGAGTAAAACGAGTAAAACGAGCAAAACTAGTAAAACGAGTAAAACGAGTAAAACGAGTAAAACGAGCAAAACTAGTAAAACGAGTAAAACGAGTAAAACGAGTAAAACGTATAAAACGAGTAAAACGAGTAAAACGAGCAAAACTAGTAAAACTAGTAAAACGAGTAAATCGAGTAAACCGAGTAAAACGAGTAAAACTAGTAAAACGAGTATAACGAGTAAAACTAGTAAAACGAGTAAAACGAGTAAAAATAGTAAAACGAGTAAAACGAGTAAAACGAGTCAAACTAGTAAAACGAGTAAAACGAGTAAAACGAGTAAAACGAGCAAAACTAGTAAAACTAGTAAAACGAGTAAATCGAGTAAACCGAGTAAAACGAGTAAAACTAGTAAAACGAGTATAATGAGTAAAACTAGTATAGCGAGTAAAACGAGTAAAACGAATAAAACGAATAAAACGAATAAAACGAGTAAAACGAGTAAAACGAGTAAAACGAGTAAAACGAGTAAAACGAGTAAAACGAGTAAAACGAGTAAAACGAGTAAAACGAGTAAAACGAGTAAAACGAGTAAAACGAGTAAAACGAGTAAAACGAGTAAAACGAGTAAAACGAGTAAAACGAGTAAAACGAGTAAAACGAGTAAACCTAGTAAAACGAGTAAAACGAGTAAAACTAGCAAAACGAGTAAAACTAGTAAAACGAGTAAAACGAGTAAAACGAGTAAAACGAGTAAAACGAGTAAAACGAGCAAAACTAGTAAAACGAGTAAAACGAGTAAAACGAGTAAAACGAGTAAAACGAGTAAACCTAGTAAAACGAGTAAAACGAGTAAAACTAGCAAAACGAGTAAAACTAGTAAAACGAGTAAAACGAGTAAAACGAGTAAAACGAGTAAAACGAGCAAAACTAGTAAAACGAGTAAAACGAGTAAAACGAGTAAAACGAGTAAAACGAGTAATACGAGTAAAACGAGTAAAACTAGTAAAACTAGTAAAACGAGTAAAACGAGTAAAACGAGTAAAACGAGTAAAGCGAGTAAAACGAGTAAAACGGGTAAAACGAGTAAAACGAGTAAAACGAGTAAAACGAGTAAAACGGGTAAAACTAGTAAAACTAGTTAAACGAGTAAAACGAGTAAAACGAGTAAAACGAGTTAAACGAGTAAAACGAGTAAAACGAGTAAAACGAGTAAAACGAGTAAAACGAGTAAAACGAGTAAAACGAGTAAAACGAGTAAAACGAGTAAAACGAGTAAAACGAGTAAAACGAGTAAAACGAGTAAAACGAGTAAAACGGGTAAAACGAGTAAAACGAGTAAAACGAGTAAAACGAGTAAAACGAGTAAAACGAGTAAAACGAGTAAAACGAGTAAAACGAGTAAAACGAGTAAAACGAGTAAACCTAGTAAAACGAGTAAAACGAGTAAAACTAGCAAAACGAGTAAAACTAGTAAAACGAGTAAAACGAGTAAAACGAGTAAAACGAGTAAAACGAGTAAAACGAGCAAAACTAGTAAAACGAGTAAAACGAGTAAAACGAGTAAAACGAGTAAAACGAGTAAAACGAGTAAACCGAGTAAAACGAGTAAAACTAGTAAAACGAGTAAAACGGGTAAAACGTGTAAAACGAGTAAAACGAGTAAACCGAGTAAAACGAGTAAAACTAGTAAAACGAGTATAACGAGTAAAACTAGTAAAACGAGTAAAACGAGTAAAAATAGTAAAACGAGTAAAACGAGTAAAACTAGTAAAACTAGTAAAACGAGTAAAACGAGTAAAACGAATAAAACGAATAAAACGAATAAAACGAGTAAAACGAGTAAAACGAGTAAAACGAGTAAAACGAGTAAAACGAGTAAAACGAGTAAAACGAGTAAAACGGGTAAAACGAGTAAAACGAGTAAAACGAGTTAAACGAGTAAAACGAGTATAACGAGTAAAACTAGTAAAACGAGTAAAACGAGTAAAAATAGTAAAACGAGTAAAACGAGTAAAACGAGTAAAACTAGTAAAACGAGTAAAACGAGTAAAACGAGTAAAACGAATAAAACGAATAAAACGAGTAAAACGAGTAAAACGAGTAAAACTAGTAAAACGAGTAAAACGAGTAAAACGGGTAAAACGAGTAAAACGAGTAAAGCGAGTAAAGCGAGTAAAACGGGTAAAACTAGTAAAACGAGTAAAACGAGTAAAACGAGTAAAACGAGTAAAACGAGTAAAACGAGTAAAACGAGTAAAACGAGTAAAACGAGTAAAACTAGTAAAACGAGTAAAACGAGTAAAACAAGTAAATCGAGTAAAACGAGTAAAACGAGTAAAACGAGTAAAACGAGCAAAACTAGTAAAACGAGTAAAACGAGTAAAACGAGTAAAACGAGTAAAACGAGCAAAACGAGTAAAACGAGTAAAACGAGTAAAACTAGTAAAACGAGTATAACGAGTAAAACTAGTAAATCGAGTAAACCGAGTAAAACGAGTAAAACTAGTAAAACGAGTATAACGAGTAAAACTAGTAAAACGAGTAAAACGAGTAAAAATAGTAAAACGAGTAAAACGAGTAAAACTAGTAAAACTAGTAAAACGAGTAAAACGAGTAAAACGAGTAAAACAAGTAAATCGAGTAAAACGAGTAAAACGAGTAAAACGAGTAAAACGAGTAAAACGAATAAAACGAATAAAACGAATAAAACGAGTAAAACGAGTAAAACGAGTAAAACGAGTAAAACGAGTAAAACGAGTAAAACGAGTAAAACGAGTAAAACGAGTAAAACGAGTAAAACGAGTAAAACGAGTAAAACGAGTAAAACGAGTAAAACGAGTAAAACGAGTAAAACGAGTAAAACGAGTAAAACGAGTAAAACGAGTAAACCTAGTAAAACGAGTAAAACGAGTAAAACTAGCAAAACGAGTAAAACTAGTAAAACGAGTAAAACGAGTAAAACGAGTAAAACGAGTAAAACGAGTAAAACGAGCAAAACTAGTAAAACGAGTAAAACGAGTAAAACGAGTAAAACGAGTAAAACGAGTAAAACGAGCAAAACGAGTAAAACGAGTAAAACGAGTAAAACGAGTAAAACGAGTAAAACGAGTAATACGAGTAAAACGAGTAAAACTAGTAAAACTAGTAAAACGAGTAAAACGAGTAAAACGAGTAAAACGAGTAAAGCGAGTAAAACGAGTAAAACGGGTAAAACGAGTAAAACGAGTAAAACGAGTAAAACGAGTAAAACGGGTAAAACTAGTAAAACGAGTAAAACGAGTAAAACGAGTAAAACGAGTAAAACGAGTAAAACGCGAGTAAAACGAGTAAAACGAGTAAAACGAGTAAAACGAGTAAACCGAGTAAAACGAGTAAAACGAGTAAAACTAGTTAAACGAGTAAAACGAGTAAAACGAGTAAAACGAGTAAAACGAGTAAAACGAGTAAAACGAGTAAAACGAGTAAAACGAGTAAAACGGGTAAAACGAGTAAAACGAGTAAAACGAGTAAAACGAGTAAACCGAGTAAAACGAGTAAAACTAGTAAAACGAGTAAAACGAGTAAAACGAGTAAAACGAGTAAAGCGAGTAAAACGAGTAAAACGGGTAAAACGAGTAAAACGAGTAAAACGAGTAAAACGAGTAAAACGGGTAAAACTAGTAAAACGAGTAAAACGAGTAAAACGAGTAAAACGAGTAAAACGCGAGTAAAACGAGTAAAACGAGTAAAACGAGTAAAACGAGTAAACCGAGTAAAACGAGTAAAACGAGTAAAACTAGTTAAACGAGTAAAACGAGTAAAACGAGTAAAACGAGTAAAACGAGTAAAACGAGTAAAACGAGTAAAACGAGTAAAACGAGTAAAACGAGTAAAACGAGTAAAACGAGTAAAACGGGTAAAACGAGTAAAACGAGTAAAACGAGTAAAACGAGTAAACCGAGTAAAACGAGTAAAACTAGTAAAACGAGTATAACGAGTAAAACTAGTAAAACGAGTAAAACGAGTAAAAATAGTAAAACGAGTAAAACGAGTAAAACTAGTAAAACTAGTAAAACGAGTAAAACGAGTAAAACGAATAAAACGAATAAAACGAATAAAACGAGTAAAACGAGTAAAACGAGTAAAACGAGTAAAACGAGTAAAACGAGTAAAACGAGTAAAACGAGTAAAACGGGTAAAACGAGTAAAACGAGTAAAACGAGTTAAACGAGTAAAACGAGTATAACGAGTAAAACTAGTAAAACGAGTAAAACGAGTAAATATAGTAAAACGAGTAAAACGAGTAAAACGAGTAAAACTAGTAAAACGAGTAAAACGAGTAAAACGAGTAAAACGAATAAAACGAATAAAACGAGTAAAACGAGTAAAACGAGTAAAACTAGTAAAACGAGTAAAACGAGTAAAACTAGCAAAACGAGTAAAACTAGTAAAACGAGTAAAACGAGTAAAACGAGTAAAACGAGTAAAACGAGTAAAACGAGTAAAACGAGTAAAACGAGTAAAACGAGTAAAACGAGTAAAACGGGTAAAACGAGTAAAACGAGTAAAACGAGTAAAACGAGTAAAACGAGCAAAACTAGTAAAACGAGTAAAACGAGTAAAACGAGCAAAACGTGTAAAACGAGTAAAACGAGTAAAACTAGTAAAACTAGTAAAACGAGTAAAACGAGTAAAACGAATAAAACGAATAAAACGAATAAAACGAGTAAAACGAGTAAAACGAGTAAAACGAGTAAAACGAGTAAAACGAGTAAAACGAGTAAAACGAGTAAAACGGGTAAAACGAGTAAAACGAGTAAAACGAGTTAAACGAGTAAAACGAGTATAACGAGTAAAACTAGTAAAACGAGTAAAACGAGTAAAAATAGTAAAACGAGTAAAACGAGTAAAACGAGTAAAACTAGTAAAACGAGTAAAACGAGTAAAACGAGTAAAACGAATAAAACGAATAAAACGAGTAAAACGAGTAAAACGAGTAAAACGAGTAAAACTAGTAAAACGAGTAAAACGAGTAAAACGGGTAAAACGAGTAAAACGAGTAAAGCGAGTAAAGCGAGTAAAACGGGTAAAACTAGTAAAACGAGTAAAACGAGTAAAACGAGTAAAACGAGTAAAACGAGTAAAACGAGTAAAACGAGTAAAACGAGTAAAACTAGTAAAACGAGTAAAACGAGTAAAACAAGTAAATCGAGTAAAACGAGTAAAACGAGTAAAACGAGTAAAACGAGCAAAACTAGTAAAACGAGTAAAACGAGTAAAACGAGTAAAACGAGTAAAACGAGCAAAACGAGTAAAACGAGTAAAACGAGTAAAACTAGTAAAACGAGTATAACGAGTAAAACTAGTAAATCGAGTAAACCGAGTAAAACGAGTAAAACTAGTAAAACGAGTATAACGAGTAAAACTAGTAAAACGAGTAAAACGAGTAAAAATAGTAAAACGAGTAAAACGAGTAAAACGAGTAAAACGAGTAAAACTAGTAAAACGAGTAAAACGAGTAAAACGAGTAAAACGAGTAAAACGAGTAAAACGAGTAAAACGAATAAAACGAATAAAACGAGTAAAACGAGTAAAACGAGTAAAACGAGTAAAACGAGTAAAACGAGTAAAACGAGTAAAACGAGTGAAACGAGTAAAACGAGTGAAACGAGTGAAACGAGTGAAACGAGTGAAACGAGTGAAACGAGTAAAACGAGTATAACGAGTAAAACGAGTAAAACGAGTAAAACGAGTAAAACTAGTAAAACTAGTAAAACGAGTAAAACGAGTAAAACGAGTAAAACGAGTAAAACGAGTAAAACGAGTAAAACGAGTAAAACGAGTGAAACGAGTAAAACGAGTGAAACGAGTAAAACGAGTGAAACGAGTAAAACGGGTGAAACGAGTAAAACGAGTGAAACGAGTAAAACGAGTAAAGCGAGTAAAACGAGTAAAGCGATTAAAACGAGTAAAGCGATTAAAACGAGTAAAACGAGTAAAACGCGTAAAACGAGTAAAACGCGTAAAACGAGTAAAACGAGTAAAACGAGTAAAACGAGTGAAACGAGTAAAACGAGTGAAACGAGTAAAACGAGTGAAACGAGTGAAACGAGTGAAACGAGTGAAACGAGTGAAACGAGTGAAACGAGTAAAACGAGTATAACGAGTAAAACGAGTAAAACGAGTAAAACGAGTAAAACTAGTAAAACTAGTAAAACGAGTAAAACGAGTAAAACGAGTAAAACGAGTAAAACGAGTAAAACGAGTAAAACGAGTAAAACGAGTAAAACGAGTAAAACGAGTAAAACGAGTGAAACGAGTAAAACGAGTGAAACGAGTCAAACGAGTGAAACGAGTGAAACGAGTGAAACGAGTGAAACGAGTAAAACGAGTAAAACGAGTAAAACGAGTAAAACGAGTGAAACGAGTCAAACGAGTGAAACGAGTGAAACGAGTCAAACGAGTGAAACGAGTAAAACGAGTAAAACGAGTAAAACGAGTAAAACGAGTAAAACGAGTAAAACGAGTAAAACGAGTAAAACGAGTAAAACGAGCAAAACTAGTAAAACGAGCAAAACTAGTAAAACGAGCAAAACTAGTAAAACGAGCAAAACTAGTAAAACGAGTAAAAAGAGTAAAGCGAGTAAAGCGAGTAAAACGAGTAAAACGAGTAAAGCGATTAAAACGAGTAAAACGAGTAAAACGAGTAAAACGAGTAAAACGAGTAAAACGAGTAAAACGAGCAAAACTAGTAAAACGAGCAAAACTAGTAAAACGAGTAAAACGAGTAAAACGAGTAAAACGAGTAAAACGAGTAAAACGAGTAAAACGAGTAAAACGAGTAAAACGAGTAAAACGAGTAAAACGAGTAAAACGAGTAAAACGAGTAAAACGAGTAAAACGAGTAAAACGAGTAAAACGAGTAAAACGAGTAAGACGAGTAAAACGAGTAAGACGAGTAAAACGCGTAAAACGAGTAAAACGCGTAAAACGAGTCAAACGAGTAAAACGAGTAAAACGAGTAAAACGAGTGAAACGAGTAAAACGAGTGAAACGAGTGAAACGAGTAAAACGAGTGAAACGAGTAAAACGAGTAAAACGAGTAAAACGAGTGAAACGAGTAAAACGAGTAAAACGAGTAAAACGAGTAAAACGAGTAAAACGAGTAAAACGAGTAAAACTAGTAAAACTAGTAAAACGAGTAAAACGAGTAAAACGAGTAAAACGAGTAAAACGAGTGAAACGAGTCAAACGAGTGAAACGAGTGAAACGAGTGAAACGAGTGAAACGAGTAAAACGAGTAAAACGAGTGAAACGAGTGAAACGAGTGAAACGAGTGAAACGAGTGAAACGAGTGAAACGAGTAAAACGAGTAAAACGAGTAAAACGAGTAAAACGAGTAAAACGAGTAAAACGAGTAAAACGAGTAAAACGAGCAAAACTAGTAAAACGAGCAAAACTAGTAAAACGAGCAAACTAGTAAAACGAGCAAAACTAGTAAAACGAGTAAAAAGAGTAAAGCGAGTAAAGCGAGTAAAACGAGTAAAACGAGTAAAACGAGTAAAACGAGTAAAGCGATTAAAACGAGTAAAACGAGTAAAACGAGTAAAACGAGTAAAACGAGTAAAACGAGTAAAACGAGTAAAACGAGCAAAACTAGTAAAACGAGCAAAACTAGTAAAACGAGTAAAACGAGTAAAACGAGTAAAACGAGTAAAACGAGTAAAACGAGTAAAACGAGTAAAACGAGTAAAACGAGTAAAACGAGTAAAACGAGTAAAACGAGTAAAACGAGTAAAACGAGTAAAACGAGTAAAACGAGTAAAACGAGTAAAACGAGTAAAACGAGTAAAACGAGTAAAACGAGTAAAACGAGTAAAACGAGTAAAACGAGTAAAACGAGTAAATCGAGTAAAACGAGTAAAACGAGTAAGACGAGTAAAACGCGTAAAACGAGTAAAACGCGTAAAACGAGTAAAACGAGTAAAACGAGTAAAACGAGTAAAACGAGTAAAACGAGTAAAACGAGTAAAACGAGTAAAACGAGTGAAACGAGTGAAACGAGTGAAACGAGTGAAACGAGTAAAACGAGTAAAACGAGTAAAACGAGTAAAACGAGTAAAACGAGTAAAACGAGTGAAACGAGTAAAACGAGTGAAACGAGTGAAACGAGTGAAACGAGTAAAACGAGTAAAACGAGTAAAACGAGTAAAACGAGTAAAACGAGTAAAACGAGTAAAACGAGTGAAACGAGTGAAACGAGTGAAACGAGTAAAACGAGTAAAACGAGTAAAACGATTAAAACGAGTAAAACGAGTGAAACGAGTAAAACGAGTAAAACGAGTAAAACGATTAAATCGAGTAAAACGAGTAAAACGAGTAAAACTAGTAAAACGAGTAAAACGAGTAAAACGAGTAAAACGAGTAAAACGAGTAAAACGAGTAAAAAGAGTAAAACGAGTAAAACGAGTAAAACGAGTAAAACGAGTAAAACGAGTGAAACGAGTGAAACGAGTGAAACGAGTAAAACGAGTAAAACGATTAAATCGAGTAAAACGAGTAAAACGAGTAAAACGAGTAAAACGAGTAAAACTAGTAAAACGAGTAAAACGAGTAAAACGAGTAAAACGAGTAAATCGAGTAAAACGGGTAAAACGAGTAAAACGAGTAAAACGAGTAAAACGAGTAAAACGAGTAAAACGAGTAAAGCGAGTAAAACGAGTAAAACGAGTAAAGCGAGTAAAACGAGTAAAACGAGTAAAACGAGTAAAACGAGTAAAATTAGTAAAACGAGAAAAAGGAGAAAAACGGGTAAAACGAGTAAAACGAGTAAAACGAGTAAAACGAGTAAAACGAGTAAAACGAGTAAAACGAGTAAAACGAGTAAAACGAGTAAAACGAGTAAAACGAGTAAAACGAGTAAAACGAGTAAAACGAGTAAAACGAGTAAAACGAGTAAAACGAGTAAAACGAGTAAAACGAGTAAAACGAGTAAAACGAGTAAAACGAGTAAAACGAGTAAAACGAGTAAAACGAGTAAAACGAGTAAAACGAGTAAAACGAGTAAAACGAGTAAAACGAGTAAAACGAGTAAAACGAGTAAAACGAGTAAAACGAGTAAAACGAGTAAAACGAGTAAAACGAGCAAAACTAGTAAAACGAGTAAAACGAGTAAAACGAGTAAAACGTGTAAAACGAGTAAAACGAGTAAAACGAGTAAAACGAGTAAAACGAGTAAAACGAGTAAAACGAGTAAAACGAGTAAAACGAGTAAAACGAGTAAAACGAGTAAAACGAGTAAAACGAGTAAAACGAGTAAAACGAGTAAAACGAGTAAAACGAGTAAAACGAGAAAATCGAGTAAAACGAGTAAAACGAGTAAAACGAGTAAAACGAGTAAAACGAGTAAAACGAGTAAAACGAGTAAAACGAGTAAAACGAGTGAAACGAGTGAAACGAGTGAAACGAGTAAAACGAGTGAAACTAGTAAAACGAGTAAAACTAGTATAACTAGTAAAACGAGTAAAACGAGTAAAACGAGTAAAACGAGTAAAACGAGTAAAACGAGTAAAACGAGTAAAACGAGTAAAACG
Organism: Andrena cerasifolii; assembly: GCF_050908995.1. Lineage (NCBI taxonomy): Eukaryota > Metazoa > Arthropoda > Insecta > Hymenoptera > Andrenidae > Andrena > Andrena cerasifolii. Next base: position 18,216 of record NW_027485881.1, read on the forward strand.
AGTGAAACGAGTAAAACGAGTGAAACGAGTAAAACGAGTGAAACGAGTAAAACGAGTGAAACGAGTAAAACGAGTGAAACGAGTAAAACGAGTGAAACGAGTAAAACGAGTGAAACGAGTAAAACGAGTGAAACGAGTAAAACGAGTGAAACGAGTAAAACGAGTGAAACGAGTAAAACGAGTAAAACGAGTAAAACGAGTAAAGCGATTAAAACGAGTAAAGCGATTAAAACGAGTAAAACGAGTAAAACGAGTAAAACGCGTAAAACGAGTAAAACGCGTAAAACGAGTAAAACGAGTAAAACGAGTAAAACGAGTAAAACGAGTGAAACGAGTAAAACGAGTGAAACGAGTAAAACGAGTGAAACGAGTAAAACGAGTGAAACGAGTGAAACGAGTGAAACGAATGAAACGAGTGAAACGAGTAAAACGAGTGAAACGAGTAAAACGAGTGAAACGAGTAAAACGAGTGAAACGAGTAAAACGAGTGAATCGAGTAAAACGAGTAAAGCGAGTAAAACGAGTAAAGCGATTAAAACGAGTAAAACGAGTAAAACGAGTAAAACGCGTAAAACGAGTAAAACGCGTAAAACGAGTAAAACGAGTAAAACGAGTAAAACGAGTAAAACGAGTAAAACGAGTGAAACGAGTAAAACGAGTGAAACGAGTGAAACGAGTGAAACGAGTAAAACGAGTGAAACGAGTGAAACGAGTGAAACGAGTGAAACGAGTGAAACGAGTGAAACGAGTGAAACGAGTAAAACGAGTATAACGAGTAAAACGAGTAAAACGAGTAAAACGAGTAAAACGAGTAAAACGAGTAAAACGAGTGAAACGAGTCAAACGAGTGAAACGAGTGAAACGAGTGAAACGAGTGAAACGAGTAAAACGAGTAAAACGAGTAAAACGAGTAAAACGAGTGAAACGAGTCAAACGAGTGAAACGAGTGAAACGAGTAAAACGAGTAAAACGAGTAAAACGAGTAAAACGAGTAAAACGAGTAAAACGAGTAAAACGAGTAAAACGAGTAAAACGAGTAAAACGAGTAAAACGAGTAAAACGAGTAAAACGAGCAAAACTAGTAAAACGAGCAAAACTAGTAAAACGAGCAAAACTAGTAAAACGAGCAAAACTAGTAAAACGAGTAAAAAGAGTAAAGCGAGTAAAGCGAGTAAAACGAGTAAAGCGAGTAAAGCGATTAAAACGAGTAAAACGAGTAAAACGAGTAAAACGAGTAAAACGAGTAAAACGAGCAAAACTAGTAAAACGAGCAAAACTAGTAAAACGAGTAAAACGAGTAAAACGAGTAAAACGAGTAAAACGAGTAAAACGAGTAAAACGAGTAAAACGAGTAAAACGAGTAAAACGAGTAAAACGAGTAAAACGAGTAAAACGAGTAAAACGAGTAAAACGAGTAAAACGAGTAAAACGAGTAAAACGAGTAAGACGAGTAAAACGCGTAAAACGAGTAAAACGCGTAAAACGAGTCAAACGAGTAAAACGAGTAAAACGAGTAAAACGAGTGAAACGAGTAAAACGAGTGAAACGAGTAAAACGAGTGAAACGAGTGAAACGAGTAAAACGAGTGAAACGAGTAAAACGAGTAAAACGAGTAAAACGAGTAAAACGAGTAAAACTAGTAAAACTAGTAAAACGAGTAAAACGAGTAAAACGAGTAAAACGAGTAAAACGAGTGAAACGAGTAAAACGAGTAAAACGAGTAAAACGAGTAAAACGAGTAAAACGAGTCAAACGAGTAAAACGAGTGAAACGAGTCAAACGAGTCAAACGAGTGAAACGAGTGAAACGAGTGAAACGAGTAAAACGAGTAAAACGAGTGAAACGAGTGAAACGAGTGAAACGAGTGAAACGAGTGAAACGAGTGAAACGAGTGAAACGAGTAAAACGAGTAAAACGAGTAAAACGAGTAAAACGAGTAAAACGAGTAAAACGAGTAAAACGAGTAAAACGAGTAAAACGAGCAAAACTAGTAAAACGAGCAAAACTAGTAAAACGAGCAAACTAGTAAAACGAGCAAAACTAGTAAAACGAGTAAAAAGAGTAAAGCGAGTAAAGCGAGTAAAACGAGTAAAGCGATTAAAACGAGTAAAGCGATTAAAACGAGTAAAACGAGTAAAACGAGTAAAACGAGTAAAACGAGTAAAACGAGTAAAACGAGTAAAAAGAGTAAAACGAGTAAAACGAGCAAAACTAGTAAAACGAGCAAAACTAGTAAAACGAGTAAAACGAGTAAAACGAGTAAAACGAGTAAAACGAGTAAAACGAGTAAAACGAGTAAAACGAGTAAAACGAGTAAAACGAGTAAAACGAGTAAAACGAGTAAAACGAGTAAAACGAGTAAAACGAGTAAAACGAGTAAAACGAGTAAGACGAGTAAAACGAGTAAGACGAGTAAAACGCGTAAAACGAGTAAAACGAGTAAAACGAGTAAAACGAGTAAAACGAGTAAAACGAGTGAAACGAGTAAAACGAGTGAAACGAGTGAAACGAGTGAAACGAGTGAAACGAGTAAAAGGAGTAAAGCGAGTAAAAGGAGTAAAGCGAGTAAAGCGAGTAAAGCGAGTAAAGCGATTAAAACGAGTAAAGCGATTAAAACGAGTAAAACGAGTAAAACGAGTAAAACGAGTAAAACGAGTAAAACGAGTAAAACGAGTAAAACGAGTAAAACGAGTAAAACGAGTAAAACGAGTGAAACGAGTAAAACGAGTGAAACGAGTAAAACGATTAAAACGAGTAAAACGATTAAAACGAGTAAAACGAGTAAAACGAGTAAAACGAGTAAAACTAGTAAAACGAGTAAAACGAGTAAAACGGGTAAAACGAGTAAAACGGGTAAAACGAGTAAAACGAGTAAAGCGAGTAAAACGAGTAAAGCGAGTAAAACGAGTAAAACGAGTAAAGCGAGTAAAACGAGAAAAAGGAGTAAAACGAGAAAAAGGAGAAAAACGAGTAAAAGGAGTAAAACGAGTAAAACGAGTAAAACGAGTAAAACGAGTAAAACGAGTAAAACGAGTAAAACGAGTAAAACGAGTAAAACGAGTAAAACGAGTAAAACGAGTAAAACGAGTAAAACGAGTAAAACGAGTAAAACGAGTAAAACGAGTAAAACGAGTAAAGCGAGTAAAACGAGTAAAGCGAGTAAAACGAGTAAAACGAGTAAAACGAGTAAAACGAGTAAAACGAGTAAAACGAGTAAAACGAGCAAAACTAGTAAAACGAGCAAAACTAGTAAAACGAGTAAACGAGTAAAACGAGGTAAAACGAGTAAAACGAGTAAAACGAGTAAAACGAGTAAAACGAGTAAAACGAGTAAAACGAGTAAAACGAGTAAAACGAGTAAAACGAGTAAAACGAGTAAAACGAGTAAAACGAGTAAAACGAGTAAAACGAGTAAAACGAGTAAAACGAGTAAAACGAGAAAATCGAGTAAAACGAGTAAAACGAGTAAAACGAGTAAAACGAGTAAAACGAGTAAAACGAGTAAAACGAGTAAAACGAGTAAACGAGTAAAACGAGTAAAACGAGTAAAAGGAGTAAAACGAGTAAAAGGAGTAAAACGAGTAAAACGAGTGAAACGAGTGAAACGAGTGAAACGAGTGAAACGAGTGAAACGAGTGAAACGAGTGAAACGAGTGAAACGAGTGAAACGAGTGAAACGAGTGAAACGAGTAAAACGAGTGAAACGAGTAAAACGAGTGAAACGAGTAAAACGAGTGAAACGAGTAAAACGAGTAAAACGAGTAAAACCAGTAAAACGAGTAAAACGAGTAAAACGAGTAAAACGAGTAATACGAGTAAAACGAGTAATACGAGTAAAACGAGTAAAACTAGTAAAACTAGTAAAACTAGTAAAACTAGTAAAACGAGTAAAACGAGTAAAACGAGTAAAACGAGTAAAACGAGTAAAACGAGTAAAACTAGTAAAACGAGTAAAACGAGTAAAACGAGTAAAACGAGTAAAACGGGTAAAACGGGTAAAACGAGTAAAACGGTAAAACGAGTAAAACGAGTAAAACGAGTAAAACGAGTAAAACGAGTAAAACGAGTAAAACGAGTAAACGAGTAAAACGAGTAAAACGAGTAAAACGAGTAAAACGAGTAAAACGAGTAAAACGAGTAAAACGAGTAAAACGAGTAAAACGAGTAAAACGAGTAAAACGAGTAAAACGAGTAAAACGAGTAAAACGAGTGAAACGAGTAAAACGAGTGAAACGAGTCAAACGAGTGAAACGAGTAAAACGAGTAAAAACGAGTAAAACGATTAAAACGATTAAAACGAGTAAAACGAGTAAAACGAGTAAAACGAGTAAAACGAGTAAAACTAGTAAAACGAGTAAAACGAGTAAAACGAGTAAATCGAGTAAATCGAGTAAATCGAGTAAAACGGGTAAAACGGGTAAAACGGGTAAAACGGGTAAAACGAGTAAAACGAGTAAAACGAGTAAAACGAGTAAAACGAGTAAAACGAGTAAAACGAGTAAAATTAGTAAAACGAGTAAAACGAGTAAAACGAGTAAAACGAGTAAAACGAGTAAAACGAGTAAAACGAGTAAAACGAGTACAGTAAAACGAGTAAAACGAGTAAAACGAGTGAAACGAGTAAAACGAGTGAAACGAGTAAAACGAGTGAAACGAGTCAAACGAGTGAAACGAGTGAAACGAGTGAAACGAGTGAAACGAGTAAGACGAGTAAAACGAGTGAAACGAGTCAAACGAGTGAAACGAGTGAAACGAGTAAAACGAGTAAAACGAGTAAAACGAGTAAAACGAGTAAAACGAGTAAAACGAGTAAAACGAGTAAAACGAGTAAAACGAGTAAAACGAGTAAAACGAGCAAAACTAGTAAAACGAGCAAAACTAGTAAAACGAGCAAAACTAGTAAAACGAGCAAAACTAGTAAAACGAGCAAAACTAGTAAAACGAGTAAAAAGAGTAAAGCGAGTAAAGCGAGTAAAACGAGTAAAACGAGTAAAGCGATTAAAACGAGTAAAACGAGTAAAACGAGTAAAACGAGTAAAACGAGTAAAACGAGTAAAACGAGTAAAACGAGTAAAACGAGCAAAACTAGTAAAACGAGCAAAACTAGTAAAACGAGCAAAACTAGTAAAACGAGTAAAACGAGTAAAACGAGTAAACGAGGTAAAACGAGTAAAACGAGTAAAACGAGTAAAACGAGTAAAACGAGTAAAACGAGTAAAACGAGTAAAACGAGTAAAACGAGTAAAACGAGTAAAACGAGTAAAACGAGTAAAAACGAGTAAAACGAGTAACGAGTAAAACGAGTAAGACGAGTAAAACGCGTAAAACGAGTAAAACGCGTAAAACGAGTCAAACGAGTAAAACGAGTAAAACGAGTAAAACGAGTGAAACGAGTGAAACGAGTAAAACGAGTGAAACGAGTGAAACGAGTGAAACGAGTGAAACGAGTAAAACGAGTAAAACGAGTAAAACGAGTAAAACGAGTAAAACGAGTAAAACTAGTAAAACTAGTAAAACGAGTAAAACGAGTAAAACGAGTAAAACGAGTAAAACGAGTGAAACGAGTAAAACGAGTAAAACGAGTAAAACGAGTAAAACGAGTAAAACGAGTCAAACGAGTAAAACGAGTGAAACGAGTGAAACGAGTCAAACGAGTGAAACGAGTGAAACGAGTGAAACGAGTGAAACGAGTAAAACGAGTAAACGAGTGAAACGAGTGAAACGAGTGAAACGAGTGAAACGAGTAAAACGAGTAAAACGAGTGAAACGAGTAAAACGAGTAAAACGAGTAAAACGAGTAAAACGAGTAAAACGAGTAAAACGAGTAAAACGAGTAAAACGAGTAAAACGAGTAAAACGAGTAAAACGAGCAAAACTAGTAAAACGAGCAAAACGAGTAAGACGAGTAAAACGCGTAAAACGAGTAAAACGCGTAAAACGAGTAAAACGAGTAAACGAGTAAAACGAGTAAAACGAGTAAAACGAGTGAAACGAGTAAAACGAGTGAAACGAGTGAAACGAGTAAAACGAGTAAAACGAGTAAAACAAGTAAAACGAGTAAAACGAGTAAAACGAGTGAAACGAGTGAAACGAGTGAAACGAGTAAAACGAGTAAAACGAGTAAAACGATTAAATCGAGTAAAACGAGTAAAACGAGTAAAACGAGTAAAACGAGTAAAACTAGTAAAACGAGTAAAACGAGTAAAACGAGTAAAACGAGTAAAACGAGTAAAACGAGTAAAACGAGTAAAAAGAGTAAAACGAGTAAAACGAGTAAAACGAGTAAAACGAGTAAAACGAGTAAAACGAGTAAAACGAGTAAAACGAGTAAAACGAGCAAAACTAGTAAAACGAGCAAAACTAGTAAAACGAGCAAACTAGTAAAACGAGCAAAACTAGTAAAACGAGTAAAAAGAGTAAAGCGAGTAAAGCGAGTAAAACGAGTAAAACGAGTAAAACGAGTAAAGCGATTAAAACGAGTAAAACGAGTAAAACGAGTAAAACGAGTAAAACGAGTAAAAAGAGTAAAACGAGTAAAACGAGCAAAACTAGTAAAACGAGCAAAACTAGTAAAACGAGTAAAACGAGTAAAACGAGTAAAACGAGTAAAACGAGTAAAACGAGTAAACGAGTAAAACGAGTAAAACGAGTAAAACGAGTAAAACGAGTAAAACGAGTAAAACGAGTAAAACGAGTAAAACGAGTAAAACGAGTAAAACGAGTAAAACGAGTAAAACGAGTAAAACGAGTAAAACGAGTAAAACGAGTAAAACGAGTAAGACGAGTAAAACGCGTAAAACGAGTAAAACGCGTAAAACGAGTAAAACGAGTAAAACGAGTAAAACGAGTAAAACGAGTAAAACGAGTGAAACGAGTAAAACGAGTGAAACGAGTGAAACGAGTAAAACGAGTAAAACGAGTAAAACGAGTAAAACGAGTAAAACGAGTAAAACGAGTGAAACGAGTGAAACGAGTGAAACGAGTAAAACGAGTAAAACGAGTAAAACGATTAAATCGAGTAAAACGAGTAAAACGAGTAAAACGAGTAAAACGAGTAAAACTAGTAAAACGAGTAAAACGAGTAAAACGAGTAAAACGAGTAAAACGAGTAAAACGAGTAAAACGAGTAAAAAGAGTAAAACGAGTAAAACGAGTAAAACGAGTAAAACGAGTAAAACGAGTGAAACGAGTGAAACGAGTGAAACGAGTAAAACGAGTAAAACGATTAAATCGAGTAAAACGAGTAAAACGAGTAAAACGAGTAAAACGAGTAAAACTAGTAAAACGAGTAAAACGAGTAAAACGAGTAAAACGAGTAAATCGAGTAAAACGGGTAAAACGAGTAAAACGAGTAAAACGAGTAAAACGAGTAAAACGAGTAAAGCGAGTAAAACGAGTAAAACGAGTAAAGCGAGTAAAACGAGTAAAACGAGTAAAACGAGTAAAATTAGTAAAACGAGAAAAAGGAGAAAAACGGGTAAAACGAGTAAAACGAGTAAAACGAGTAAAACGAGTAAAACGAGTAAAACGAGTAAAACGAGTAAACGAGTAAAACGAGTAAAACGAGTAAAACGAGTAAAACGAGTAAAACGAGTAAAACGAGTAAAACGAGTAAAACGAGTAAAACGAGTAAAACGAGTAAAACGAGTAAAACGAGTAAAACGAGTAAAACGAGTAAAACGAGTAAAACGAGTAAAACGAGTAAAACGAGTAAAACGAGTAAAACGAGTAAAACGAGTAAAACGAGTAAAACGAGTAAAACGAGTAAAACGAGTAAAACGAGTAAAACGAGTAGAACGAGTAAAACGAGTAAAACGAGTAAAACGAGTAAAACGAGTAAAACGAGTAAAACGAGTAAAACGAGTAAAACGAGTAAACGAGTAAAACGAGCAAAACTAGTAAAACGAGTAAAACGAGTAAAACGAGTAAAACGTGTAAAACGAGTAAAACGAGTAAAACGAGTAAAACGAGTAAAACGAGTAAAACGAGTAAAACGAGTAAAACGAGTAAAACGAGTAAAACGAGTAAAACGAGTAAAACGAGTAAAACGAGTAAAACGAGTAAAACGAGTAAAACGAGAAAATCGAGTAAAACGAGTAAAACGAGTAAAACGAGTAAAACGAGTAAAACGAGTAAAACGAGTAAAACGAGTAAAACGAGTAAAACGAGTAAAACGAGTGAAACGAGTGAAACGAGTGAAACGAGTAAAACGAGTGAAACTAGTAAAACGAGTAAAACTAGTATAACTAGTAAAACGAGTAAAACGAGTAAAACGAGTAAAACGAGTAAAACGAGTGAAACGAGTAAAACGAGTGAACGAGTAAAACGAGTGAAACGAGTAAAACGAGTGAAACGAGTAAAACGAGTGAAACGAGTAAAACGAGTGAAACGAGTAAAACGAGTGAAACGAGTAAAACGAGTGAAACGAGTAAAACGAGTGAAACGAGTAAAACGAGTGAAACGAGTAAAACGAGTGAAACGAGTAAAACGAGTAAAACGAGTAAAACGAGTAAAGCGATTAAAACGAGTAAAGCGATTAAAACGAGTAAAACGAGTAAAACGAGTAAAACGCGTAAAACGAGTAAAACGCGTAAAACGAGTAAAACGAGTAAAACGAGTAAAACGAGTAAAACGAGTAAAACCAGTAAAACGAGTAAAACGAGTGAAACGAGTAAAACGAGTAAAACGAGTAAAACGAGTAAAACGAGTAAAACGAGTAAAACGAGTAAAAGGAGTAAAGCGAGTAAAAGGAGTAAAGCGAGTAAAGCGAGTAAAGCGATTAAAACGAGTAAAGCGATTAAAACGAGTAAAGCGATTAAAACGAGTAAAACGAGTAAAACGAGTAAAACGAGTAAAACGAGTAAAACGAGTAAAACGAGTAAAACGAGTAAAACGAGTAAAACGAGTAAAACGAGTAAAACGAGTAAAACGAGTGAAACGAGTAAAACGAGTGAAACGAGTAAAACGATTAAAACGAGTAAAACGAGTAAAACGAGTAAAACGAGTAAAACGAGTAAAACGAGTAAAACGAGTAAAACTAGTAAAACGAGTAAAACGAGTAAAACGGGTAAAACGAGTAAAACGAGTAAAACGAGTAAAACGAGTAAAGCGAGTAAAACGAGTAAAACGAGTAAAGCGAGTAAAACGAGTAAAACGAGTAAAACGAGAAAAAGGAGTAAAACGAGAAAAAGGAGAAAAACGAGTAAAACGAGTAAAACGAGTAAAACGAGTAAAACGAGTAAAACGAGTAAAACGAGTAAAACGAGTAAAACGAGTAAAACGAGTAAAACGAGTAAAACGAGTAAAACGAGTAAAACGAGTAAAACGAGCAAAACTAGTAAAACGAGCAAAACTAGTAAAACGAGTAAAACGAGTAAAACGAGTAAAACGAGTAAAACGAGTAAAACGAGTAAAACGAGTAAAACGAGTAAAACGAGTAAAACGAGTAAAACGAGTAAAACGAGTAAAACGAGTAAAACGAGTAAAACGAGTAAAACGAGTAAAACGAGTAAAACGAGTAAAACGAGTAAAACGAGTAAAACGAGTAAAACGAGTAAAACGAGTAAAACGAGTAAAACGAGTAAGACGAGTAAAACGCGTAAAACGAGTAAAACGCGTAAAACGAGTAAAACGAGTAAAACGAGTAAAACGAGTAAAACGAGTAAAACGAGTAAAACGAGTGAAACGAGTAAAACGAGTGAAACGAGTGAAACGAGTGAAACGAGTGAAACGAGTAAAACGAGTAAAACGAGTAAAACGAGTAAAACGAGTAAAACGAGTAAAACTAGTAAAACTAGTAAAACGAGTAAAACGAGTAAAACGAGTAAAACGAGTAAAACGAGTGAAACGAGTAAAACGAGTAAAACGAGTAAAACGAGTAAAACGAGTAAAACGAGTAAAACGAGTAAAACGAGTCAAACGAGTGAAACGAGTCAAACGAGTGAAACGAGTGAAACGAGTGAAACGAGTGAAACGAGTAAAACGAGTAAAACGAGTGAAACGAGTGAAACGAGTGAAACGAGTGAAACGAGTAAAACGAGTAAAACGAGTAAAACGAGTAAAACGAGTAAAACGAGTAAAACGAGTAAAACGAGTAAAACGAGTAAAACGAGTAAAACGAGTAAAACGAGTAAAACGAGTAAAACGAGCAAAACTAGTAAAACGAGCAAAACTAGTAAAACGAGCAAACTAGTAAAACGAGCAAAACTAGTAAAACGAGTAAAAAGAGTAAAGCGAGTAAAGCGAGTAAAACGAGTAAAACGAGTAAAACGAGTAAAACGAGTAAAAAGAGTAAAACGAGTAAAACGAGCAAAACTAGTAAAACGAGCAAAACTAGTAAAACGAGTAAAACGAGTAAAACGAGTAAAACGAGTAAAACGAGTAAAACGAGTAAAACGAGTAAAACGAGTAAAACGAGTAAAACGAGTAAAACGAGTAAAACGAGTAAAACGAGTAAAACGAGTAAAACGAGTAAAACGAGTAAAACGAGTAAAACGAGTAAAACGAGTAAAACGAGTAAAACGAGTAAAACGAGTAAGACGAGTAAAACGCGTAAAACGAGTAAAACGCGTAAAACGAGTAAAACGAGTAAAACGAGTAAAACGAGTAAAACGAGTAAAACGAGTGAAACGAGTAAAACGAGTGAAACGAGTGAAACGAGTAAAACGAGTAAAACGAGTAAAACAAGTAAAACGAGTAAAACGAGTAAAACGAGTGAAACGAGTGAAACGAGTGAAACGAGTAAAACGAGTAAAACGAGTAAAACGATTAAATCGAGTAAAACGAGTAAAACGAGTAAAACGAGTAAAACGAGTAAAACTAGTAAAACGAGTAAAACGAGTAAAACGAGTAAAACGAGTAAAACGAGTAAAACGAGTAAAACGAGTAAAAAGAGTAAAACGAGTAAAACGAGTAAAACGAGTAAAACGAGAAAAACGAGTAAAACGAGTAAAACGAGTAAAACGAGTAAAACGAGTAAAACGAGCAAAACTAGTAAAACGAGCAAAACTAGTAAAACGAGCAAACTAGTAAAACGAGCAAAACTAGTAAAACGAGTAAAAAGAGTAAAGCGAGTAAAGCGAGTAAAACGAGTAAAACGAGTAAAACGAGTAAAGCGATTAAAACGAGTAAAACGAGTAAAACGAGTAAAACGAGTAAAACGAGTAAAAAGAGTAAAACGAGTAAAACGAGCAAAACTAGTAAAACGAGCAAAACTAGTAAAACGAGTAAAACGAGTAAAACGAGTAAAACGAGTAAAACGAGTAAAACGAGTAAAACGAGTAAAACGAGTAAAACGAGTAAAA
>NW_027485882.1:0-29493 GCF_050908995.1 Andrena cerasifolii
CTTATTTGCAACTTTAAGGCGATGCCTTTGAAGCTGAAATTTAGTATACCTCTTTCCACTTCATGTTCTCCTGATATATTGGCCAAAATCTGGCGAAAATTTTCAGAATGCACAAAATTGGGCTTTGTAACAGGAGAACATGCCGTCGAAAGAGATGGCACAAAGTAACGTCTCCGGAGAGCAAATCAAAGAGCGAGAAGAGGCGCAGATGTTTCGAGACAGTGACTGTTTAACGAAGAGACGCAGAATTTTCGAACGCCTCTTGAAAGGCGTGCGGCTCTTATTTGAAACTTTAAGGCGATGCCTTTGAAGCTGAAATTTAGTATACCTCTTTCCACTTCATGTTCTCCTGATATATTGGCCAAAATCTGGCGAAAATTTTCAGAATGCACAAAATTAGGCTTTGTAACAGGAGAACATGCCGTCGAAAGAGATGGCACAAAGTAACGTCTCCGGAGAGCAAATCAAAGAGCGAGAAGAGGCGCAGATGTTTCGAGACAGTGACTGTTTAACGAAGAGACGCAGAAATTTCGAACGCCTCTTGCAAGGCCTGCGCCTCTTATTTGCAACTTTAAGGCGATGCCTTTGAAGCTGAAATTTAGTATACCTCTTTCCACTTCATGTTCTCCTGATATATTGGCCAAAATCTGGCGAAAATTTTCAGAATGCACAAAATTGGGCTTTGTAACAGGAGAACATGCCGTCGAAAGAGATAGCACAAAGTAACGTCTCCGGAGAGCAAATCAAAGCGCGAGAAGAGGCGCAGATGTTTCGAGACAGTGACTGTTTAACGAAGAGACACAGAAATTTCGAACGCCTCTTGCAAGGCCTGCGCCTCTTATTTGCAACTTTAAGGCGATGCCTTTGACGCTGAAATTTAGTATACCTCTTTCCACTTCATGTTCTCCTGATATATTGGCCAAAATCTGGCGAAAATTTTCAGAATGCACAAAATTGGGCTTTGTAATAGGAGAACATGCCGTTGAAAGAGATGGAACAAAGTAACGTCTCTGGAGAGCAAATCAAAAAGCGAGAAGTGGCGCAGGTGTTTCGAGACAGTGACTGTTTAACGAAGAGACGCAGAATTTTCGAACGCCTCTTGAAAGGCGTGCGCCTCTTATTTGAAACTATAAGGCGATGCCTTTGAAGCTGAAATTTAGTATACCTCTTTCCACTTCATGTTCTCCTGATATATTGGCCAAAATCTGGCGAAAATTTTCAGAATGCACAAAATTGGGCTTTGTAACAGGAGAACATGCCGTCGAAAGAGATGGCACAAAGTAACGTCTCCGGAGAGCAAATCAAAAAGCGAGAAGTGGCGCAGGTGTTTCGAGACAGTGACTGCTTAACGAAGAGACGCAGAATTTTCGAACGCCTCTTGAAAGGCCTGCGCCTCTTATTTGCAACTTTAAGGCGATGCCTTTGAAGCTGAAATTTAGTATACCTCTTTCCACTTCATGTTCTCCTGATATATTGGCCAAAATCTGGCGAAAATTTTCAGAATGCACAAAATTGGGCTTTGTAACAGGAGAACATGCCGTCGAAAGAGATGGCACAAAGTAACGTCTCCGGAGAGCAAATCAAAGAGCGAGAAGAGGCGCAGATGTTTCGAGACAGTGACTGTTTAACGAAGAGACGCAGAAATTTCGAACGCCTCTTGCAAGGCCTGCGCCTCTTATTTGCAACTTTAAGGCGATGCCTTTGAAGCTGAAATTTAGTATACCTCTTTCCACTTCATGTTCTCCTGATATATTGGCCAAAATCTGGCGAAAATTTTCAGAATGCACAAAATTGGGCTTTGTAACAGGAGAACATGCCGTCGAAAGAGATAGCACAAAGTAACGTCTCCGGAGAGCAAATCAAAGAGCGAGAAGAGGCGCAGATGTTTCGAGACAGTGACTGTTTAACGAAGAGACGCAGAATTTTCGAACGCCTCTTGCAAGGCCTGCGCCTCTTATTTGCAACTTTAAGGCGATGCCTTTGAAGCTGAAATTTAGTATACCTCTTTCCACTTCATGTTCTCCTGATATATTTGCCAAAATATGGCGAAAATTTTCAGAATGCACAAAATTGGGCTTTGTAATAGGAGAACATGCCGTCGAAAGAGATGGAACAAAGTAACGTCTCCGGAGAGCAAATCAAAGAGCGAGAAGTGGCGCAGGTGTTTCGAGACAGTGATTGTTTAACAACGAGACGCAGAATTTTCGAACGCCTCTTGAAAGACCTGCGCCTCTTATTTGCAACTTTAAGGCGATCCCTTTGAAGTTGAAATTTAGTATACCTCTTTCCACTTCATTTTCTCCTGATATATTGGCCAAAATCTGGCGAAAATTTCGAGAATACACAAAATTGAGCTTTGTAACAGGACAACATGCCGTTGAAAGAGATGGAACAAAGTAACGTCTCTGGAGAGCAAATCAAAAAGCGAGAAGTGGCGCAGGAGTTTCGAGACAGTGACTGTTTAACGAAGAGACGCAGAATTTTCGAACGCCTCTTGAAAGGCCTGCGCCTCTTATTTGCAACTTTAAGGCGATGCCTTTGAAGCTGAAATTTAGTATACCTCTTTCCACTTCATGTTCTCCTGATATATTGGCCAAAATCTGGCGAAAATTTTCAGAATGCACAAAATTGGGCTTTGTAACAGGAGAACATGCCGTCGAAAGAGATAGCACAAAGTAACGTCTCCGGAGAGCAAATCAAAGAGCGAGAAGAGGCGCAGATGTTTCGAGACAGTGACTGTTTAACGAAGAGACGCAGAATTTTCGAACGCCTCTTGCAAGGCCTGCGCCTCTTATTTGCAACTTTAAGGCGATGCCTTTGAAGCTGAAATTTAGTATACCTCTTTCCACTTCATGTTCTCCTGATATATTAGCCAAAATCTGGCGAAAATTTTCAGAATGCACAAAATTGGGCTTTGTAACAGGAGAACATGCCGTCGAAAGAGATGGCACAAAGTAACGTCTCCGGAGAGCAAATCAAAGAGCGAGAAGAGGCGCAGATGTTTCGAGACAGTGACTGTTTAACGAAGAGACGCAGAAATTTCGAACGCCTCTTGCAAGGCCTGCGCCTCTTATTTGCAACTTTAAGGCGATGCCTTTGAAGCTGAAATTTAGTATACATCTTTCCACTTCATGTTCTCCTGATATATTGGCCAAAATCTGGCGAAAATTTTCAGAATGCACAAAATTGGGCTTTGTAATAGGAGAACATGCCGTCGAAAGAGATGGAACAAAGTAACGTCTCCGGAGAGCAAATCAAAGAGCGAGAAGTGGCGCAGGTGTTTCGAGACAGTGATTGTTTAACAACGAGACGCAGAATTTTCGAACGCCTCTTGAAAGACCTGCGCCTCTTATTTGCAACTTTAAGGCGATCCCTTTGAAGCTGAAATTTAGTATACCTCTTTCCACTTCATTTTCTCCTGATATATTGGCCAAAATCTGGCGAAAATTTCGAGAATACACAAAATTGAGCTTTGTAACAGGACAACACGCCGTTGAAAGAGATGGAACAAAGTAACTTCTCTGGAGAGCAAATCAAAAAGCGAGAAGTGGCGCAGGTGTTTCGAGACAGTGACTGTTTAACGAAGAGACGCAGAATTTTCGAACGCCTCTTGAAAGGCGTGCGCCTCTTATTTGAAACTTTAGGCGATGCCTTTGAAGCTGAAATTTAGTATACCTCTTTCCACTTCATTTTCTCCTGATATATTGGCCAAAATCTGGCGAAAATTTTCAGAATGCACAATATTGGGCTTTGTAACAGGAGAACATGCCGTCGAAAGAGATGGCACAAAGTAACGTCTCCGGAGAGCAAATCAAAGAGCGAGAAGAGGCGCAGATGTTTCGAGACAGTGACTGTTTAACGAAGAGACGCAGAAATTTCGAACGCCTCTTGCAAGGCCTGCGCCTCTTATTTGCAACTTTATGGCGATGCCTTTGTAGCTGAAATTTAGTATACCTCTTTCCACTTCATGTTCTCCTGATATATTGGCCAAAATCTGGCGAAAATTTTCAGAATGCACAAAATTGGGCTTTGTAATAGGAGAACATGCCGTCGAAAGAGATGGAACAAAGTAACGTCTCCGGAGAGCAAATCAAAGAGCGAGAAGTGGCGCAGGTGTTTCGAGACAGTGACTGTTTAACGAAGAGACGCAGAATTTTCGAACGCCTCTTGAAAGGCGTGCGCCTCTTATTTGAAACTTTAAGGCGATGCCTTTGAAGCTGAAATTTAGTATACCTCTTTCCACTTCATGTTCTCCTGATATATTGGCCAAAATCTGGCGAAAATTTTCAGAATGCACAAAATTGGGCTTTGTAACAGGAGAACATGCCGTCGAAAGAGATGGCACAATGTAACGTCTCCGGAGAGCAAATCAAAGAGCGAGAAGAGGCGCAGATGTTTCGAGACAGTGACTGTTTACGGAAGAGACGCAGAATTTTCGAACGCCTCTTGCAAGGCCTGCGCCTCTTATTTGCAACTTTAAGGCGATGCCTTTGAAGCTGAAATTTAGTATACCTCTTTCCACTTCATGTTCTCCTGATATATTGGCCAAAATCTGGCGAAAATTTTCAGAATGCACAAAATTGGGCTTTGTAACAGGAGAACATGCCGTCGAAAGAGATGGCACAAAGTAACGTCTCCGGAGAGCAAATCAAAGAGCGAGAAGAGGCGCAGATGTTTCGAGACAGTGACTGTTTAACGAAGAGACGCAGAATTTTCGAACGCCTCTTGAAAGGCGTGCGGCTCTTATTTGAAACTTTAAGGCGATGCCTTTGAAGCTGAAATTTAGTATACCTCTTTCCACTTCATGTTCTCCTGATATATTGGCCAAAATCTGGCGAAAATTTTCAGAATGCACAAAATTGGGCTTTGTAATAGGAGAACATGCCGTTGAAAGAGATGGAACAAAGTAACGTCTCTGGAGAGCAAATCAAAAAGCGAGAAGTGGCGCAGGTGTTTCGAGACAGTGACTGTTTAACGAAGAGACGCAGAATTTTCGAACGCCTCTTGAAAGGCGTGCGCCTCTTATTTGAAACTTTAAGGCGATGCCTTTGAAGCTGAAATTTAGTATACCTCTTTCCACTTCATGTTCTCCTGATATATTGGCCAAAATCTGGCGAAAATTTTCAGAATGCACAAAATTGGGCTTTGTAACAGGAGAACATGCCGTCGAAAGAGATGGCACAAAGTAACGTCTCCGGAGAGCAAATCAAAAAGCGAGAAGTGGCGCAGGTGTTTCGAGACAGTGACTGCTTAACGAAGAGACGCAGAATTTTCGAACGCCTCTTGAAAGGCCTGCGCCTCTTATTTGCAACTTTAAGGCGATGCCTTTGAAGCTGAAATTTAGTATACCTCTTTCCACTTCATGTTCTCCTGATATATTGGCCAAAATCTGGCGAAAATTTTCAGAATGCACAAAATTGGGCTTTGTAACAGGAGAACATGCCGTCGAAAGAGATGGCACAAAGTAACGTCTCCGGAGAGCAAATCAAAGAGCGAGAAGAGGCGCAGATGTTTCGAGACAGTGACTGTTTAACGAAGAGACGCAGAAATTTCGAACGCCTCTTGCAAGGCCTGCGCCTCTTATTTGCAACTTTAAGGCGATGCCTTTGAAGCTGAAATTTAGTATACCTCTTTCCACTTCATGTTCTCCTGATATATTGGCCAAAATCTGGCGAAAATTTTCAGAATGCACAAAATTGGGCTTTGTAACAGGAGAACATGCCGTCGAAAGAGATCGCACAAAGTAACGTCTCCGGAGAGCAAATCAAAGAGCGAGAAGAGGCGCAGATGTTTCGAGACAGTGACTGTTTAACGAAGAGACGCAGAATTTTCGAACGCCTCTTGCAAGGCCTGCGCCTCTTATTTGCAACTTTAAGGCGATGCCTTTGAAGCTGAAATTTAGTATACCTCTTTCCACTTCATGTTCTCCTGATATATTTGCCAAAATATGGCGAAAATTTTCAGAATGCACAAAATTGGGCTTTGTAATAGGAGAACATGCCGTCGAAAGAGATGGAACAAAGTAACGTCTCCGGAGAGCAAATCAAAGAGCGAGAAGTGGCGCAGGTGTTTCGAGACAGTGATTGTTTAACAACGAGACGCAGAATTTTCGAACGCCTCTTGAAAGACCTGCGCCTCTTATTTGCAACTTTAAGGCGATCCCTTTGAAGTTGAAATTTAGTATACCTCTTTCCACTTCATTTTCTCCTGATATATTGGCCAAAATCTGGCGAAAATTTCGAGAATACACAAAATTGAGCTTTGTAACAGGACAACATGCCGTTGAAAGAGATGGAACAAAGTAACGTCTCTGGAGAGCAAATCAAAAAGCGAGAAGTGGCGCAGGAGTTTCGAGACAGTGACTGTTTAACGAAGAGACGCAGAATTTTCGAACGCCTCTTGAAAGGCCTGCGCCTCTTATTTGCAACTTTAAGGCGATGCCTTTGAAGCTGAAATTTAGTATACCTCTTTCCGCTTCATGTTCTCCTGATATATTGGCCAAAATCTGGCGAAAATTTTCAGAATGCACAAAATTGGGCTTTGTAACAGGAGAACATGCCGTCGAAAGAGATAGCACAAAGTAACGTCTCCGGAGAGCAAATCAAAGAGCGAGAAGAGGCGCAGATGTTTCGAGACAGTGACTGTTTAACGAAGAGACGCAGAATTTTCGAACGCCTCTTGCAAGGCCTGCGCCTCTTATTTGCAACTTTAAGGCGATGCCTTTGAAGCTGAAATTTAGTATACCTCTTTCCACTTCATGTTCTCCTGATATATTTGCCAAAATATGGCGAAAATTTTCAGAATGCACAAAATTGGGCTTTGTAATAGGAGAACATGCCGTCGAAAGAGATGGAACAAAGTAACGTCTCCGGAGAGCAAATCAAAGAGCGAGAAGTGGCGCAGGTGTTTCGAGACAGTGATTGTTTAACAACGAGACGCAGAATTTTCGAACGCCTCTTGAAAGACCTGCGCCTCTTATTTGCAACTTTAAGGCGATCCCTTTGAAGTTGAAATTTAGTATACCTCTTTCCACTTCATTTTCTCCTGATATATTGGCCAAAATCTGGCGAAAATTTCGAGAATACACAAAATTGAGCTTTGTAACAGGACAACATGCCGTTGAAAGAGATGGAACAAAGTAACGTCTCTGGAGAGCAAATCAAAAAGCGAGAAGTGGCGCAGGAGTTTCGAGACAGTGACTGTTTAACGAAGAGACGCAGAATTTTCGAACGCCTCTTGAAAGGCCTGCGCCTCTTATTTGCAACTTTAAGGCGATGCCTTTGAAGCTGAAATTTAGTATACCTCTTTCCACTTCATGTTCTCCTGATATATTGGCCAAAATCTGGCGAAAATTTTCAGAATGCACAAAATTGGGCTTTGTAACAGGAGAACATGCCGTCGAAAGAGATGGCACAAACTAACGTCTCCGGAGAGCAAATCAAAGAGCGAGAAGAGGCGCAGATGTTTCGAGACAGTGACTGTTTAACGAAGAGACGCAGAAATTTCGAACGCCTCTTGCAAGGCCTGCGCCTCTTATTTGCAACTTTATGGCGATGCCTTTGTAGCTGAAATTTAGTATACCTCTTTCCACTTCATGTTCTCCTGATATATTGGCCAAAATCTGGCGAAAATTTTCAGAATGCACAAAATTGGGCTTTGTAATAGGAGAACATGCCGTCGAAAGAGATGGAACAAAGTAACGTCTCCGGAGATCAAATCAAAGAGCGAGAAGTGGCGCAGGTGTTTCGAGACAGTGACTGTTTAACGAAGAGACGCAGAAATTTCGAACGCCTCTTGCAAGGCCTGCGCCTCTTATTTGCAACTTTAAGGCGATGCCTTTGAAGCTGAAATTTAGTATACCTCTTTCCACTTCATGTTCTCCTGATATATTGGCCAAAATCTGGCGAAAATTTTCAGAATGCACAAAATTGGGCTTTGTAACAGGAGAACATGCCGTCGAAAGAGATGGCACAAAGTAACGTCTCCGGAGAGCAAATCAAAGAGCGAGAAGTGGCGCAGGTGTTTCGAGACAGTGACTGTTTAACGAAGAGACGCAGAATTTTCGAACGCCTCTTGAAAGGCGTGCGCCTCTTATTTGAAACTTTAGGCGATGCCTTTGAAGCTGAAATTTAGTATACCTCTTTCCACTTCATTTTCTCCTGATATATTGGCCAAAATCTGGCGAAAATTTTCAGAATGCACAATATTGGGCTTTGTAACAGGAGAACATGCCGTCGAAAGAGATGGCACAAAGTAACGTCTCCGGAGAGCAAATCAAAGAGCGAGAAGAGGCGCAGATGTTTCGAGACAGTGACTGTTTAACGAAGAGACGCAGAAATTTCGAACGCCTCTTGCAAGGCCTGCGCCTCTTATTTGCAACTTTATGGCGATGCCTTTGTAGCTGAAATTTAGTATACCTCTTTCCACTTCATGTTCTCCTGATATATTGGCCAAAATCTGGCGAAAATTTTCAGAATGCACAAAATTGGGCTTTGTAATAGGAGAACATGCCGTCGAAAGAGATGGAACAAAGTAACGTCTCCGGAGAGCAAATCAAAGAGCGAGAAGTGGCGCAGGTGTTTCGAGACAGTGACTGTTTAACGAAGAGACGCAGAATTTTCGAACGCCTCTTGAAAGGCGTGCGCCTCTTATTTGAAACTTTAAGGCGATGCCTTTGAAGCTGAAATTTAGTATACCTCTTTCCACTTCATGTTCTCCTGATATATTGGCCAAAATCTGGCGAAAATTTTCAGAATGCACAAAATTGGGCTTTGTAACAGGAGAACATGCCGTCGAAAGAGATGGCACAATGTAACGTCTCCGGAGAGCAAATCAAAGAGCGAGAAGAGGCGCAGATGTTTCGAGACAGTGACTGTTTACGGAAGAGACGCAGAATTTTCGAACGCCTCTTGCAAGGCCTGCGCCTCTTATTTGCAACTTTAAGGCGATGCCTTTGAAGCTGAAATTTAGTATACCTCTTTCCACTTCATGTTCTCCTGATATATTGGCCAAAATCTGGCGAAAATTTTCAGAATGCACAAAATTGGGCTTTGTAACAGGAGAACATGCCGTCGAAAGAGATGGCACAAAGTAACGTCTCCGGAGAGCAAATCAAAGAGCGAGAAGAGGCGCAGATGTTTCGAGACAGTGACTGTTTAACGAAGAGACGCAGAATTTTCGAACGCCTCTTGAAAGGCGTGCGGCTCTTATTTGAAACTTTAAGGCGATGCCTTTGAAGCTGAAATTTAGTATACCTCTTTCCACTTCATGTTCTCCTGATATATTGGCCAAAATCTGGCGAAAATTTTCAGAATGCACAAAATTAGGCTTTGTAACAGGAGAACATGCCGTCGAAAGAGATGGCACAAAGTAACGTCTCCGGAGAGCAAATCAAAGAGCGAGAAGAGGCGCAGATGTTTCGAGACAGTGACTGTTTAACGAAGAGACGCAGAAATTTCGAACGCCTCTTGCAAGGCCTGCGCCTCTTATTTGCAACTTTAAGGCGATGCCTTTGAAGCTGAAATTTAGTATACCTCTTTCCACTTCATGTTCTCCTGATATATTGGCCAAAATCTGGCGAAAATTTTCAGAATGCACAAAATTGGGCTTTGTAACAGGAGAACATGCCGTCGAAAGAGATAGCACAAAGTAACGTCTCCGGAGAGCAAATCAAAGCGCGAGAAGAGGCGCAGATGTTTCGAGACAGTGACTGTTTAACGAAGAGACACAGAAATTTCGAACGCCTCTTGCAAGGCCTGCGCCTCTTATTTGCAACTTTAAGGCGATGCCTTTGACGCTGAAATTTAGTATACCTCTTTCCACTTCATGTTCTCCTGATATATTGGCCAAAATCTGGCGAAAATTTTCAGAATGCACAAAATTGGGCTTTGTAATAGGAGAACATGCCGTTGAAAGAGATGGAACAAAGTAACGTCTCTGGAGAGCAAATCAAAAAGCGAGAAGTGGCGCAGGTGTTTCGAGACAGTGACTGTTTAACGAAGAGACGCAGAATTTTCGAACGCCTCTTGAAAGGCGTGCGCCTCTTATTTGAAACTTTAAGGCGATGCCTTTGAAGCTGAAATTTAGTATACCTCTTTCCACTTCATGTTCTCCTGATATATTGGCCAAAATCTGGCGAAAATTTTCAGAATGCACAAAATTGGGCTTTGTAACAGGAGAACATGCCGTCGAAAGAGATGGCACAAAGTAACGTCTCCGGAGAGCAAATCAAAAAGCGAGAAGTGGCGCAGGTGTTTCGAGACAGTGACTGCTTAACGAAGAGACGCAGAATTTTCGAACGCCTCTTGAAAGGCCTGCGCCTCTTATTTGCAACTTTAAGGCGATGCCTTTGAAGCTGAAATTTAGTATACCTCTTTCCACTTCATGTTCTCCTGATATATTGGCCAAAATCTGGCGAAAATTTTCAGAATGCACAAAATTGGGCTTTGTAACAGGAGAACATGCCGTCGAAAGAGATGGCACAAAGTAACGTCTCCGGAGAGCAAATCAAAGAGCGAGAAGAGGCGCAGATGTTTCGAGACAGTGACTGTTTAACGAAGAGACGCAGAAATTTCGAACGCCTCTTGCAAGGCCTGCGCCTCTTATTTGCAACTTTAAGGCGATGCCTTTGAAGCTGAAATTTAGTATACCTCTTTCCACTTCATGTTCTCCTGATATATTGGCCAAAATCTGGCGAAAATTTTCAGAATGCACAAAATTGGGCTTTGTAACAGGAGAACATGCCGTCGAAAGAGATAGCACAAAGTAACGTCTCCGGAGAGCAAATCAAAGAGCGAGAAGAGGCGCAGATGTTTCGAGACAGTGACTGTTTAACGAAGAGACGCAGAATTTTCGAACGCCTCTTGCAAGGCCTGCGCCTCTTATTTGCAACTTTAAGGCGATGCCTTTGAAGCTGAAATTTAGTATACCTCTTTCCACTTCATGTTCTCCTGATATATTTGCCAAAATATGGCGAAAATTTTCAGAATGCACAAAATTGGGCTTTGTAATAGGAGAACATGCCGTCGAAAGAGATGGAACAAAGTAACGTCTCCGGAGAGCAAATCAAAGAGCGAGAAGTGGCGCAGGTGTTTCGAGACAGTGATTGTTTAACAACGAGACGCAGAATTTTCGAACGCCTCTTGAAAGACCTGCGCCTCTTATTTGCAACTTTAAGGCGATCCCTTTGAAGTTGAAATTTAGTATACCTCTTTCCACTTCATTTTCTCCTGATATATTGGCCAAAATCTGGCGAAAATTTCGAGAATACACAAAATTGAGCTTTGTAACAGGACAACATGCCGTTGAAAGAGATGGAACAAAGTAACGTCTCTGGAGAGCAAATCAAAAAGCGAGAAGTGGCGCAGGAGTTTCGAGACAGTGACTGTTTAACGAAGAGACGCAGAATTTTCGAACGCCTCTTGAAAGGCCTGCGCCTCTTATTTGCAACTTTAAGGCGATGCCTTTGAAGCTGAAATTTAGTATACCTCTTTCCACTTCATGTTCTCCTGATATATTGGCCAAAATCTGGCGAAAATTTTCAGAATGCACAAAATTGGGCTTTGTAACAGGAGAACATGCCGTCGAAAGAGATAGCACAAAGTAACGTCTCCGGAGAGCAAATCAAAGAGCGAGAAGAGGCGCAGATGTTTCGAGACAGTGACTGTTTAACGAAGAGACGCAGAATTTTCGAACGCCTCTTGCAAGGCCTGCGCCTCTTATTTGCAACTTTAAGGCGATGCCTTTGAAGCTGAAATTTAGTATACCTCTTTCCACTTCATGTTCTCCTGATATATTTGCCAAAATATGGCGAAAATTTTCAGAATGCACAAAATTGGGCTTTGTAATAGGAGAACATGCCGTCGAAAGAGATGGAACAAAGTAACGTCTCCGGAGAGCAAATCAAAGAGCGAGAAGTGGCGCAGGTGTTTCGAGACAGTGATTGTTTAACAACGAGACGCAGAATTTTCGAACGCCTCTTGAAAGACCTGCGCCTCTTATTTGCAACTTTAAGGCGATCCCTTTGAAGTTGAAATTTAGTATACCTCTTTCCACTTCATTTTCTCCTGATATATTGGCCAAAATCTGGCGAAAATTTCGAGAATACACAAAATTGAGCTTTGTAACAGGACAACATGCCGTTGAAAGAGATGGAACAAAGTAACGTCTCTGGAGAGCAAATCAAAAAGCGAGAAGTGGCGCAGGAGTTTCGAGACAGTGACTGTTTAACGAAGAGACGCAGAATTTTCGAACGCCTCTTGAAAGGCCTGCGCCTCTTATTTGCAACTTTAAGGCGATGCCTTTGAAGCTGAAATTTAGTATACCTCTTTCCACTTCATGTTCTCCTGATATATTGGCCAAAATCTGGCGAAAATTTTCAGAATGCACAAAATTGGGCTTTGTAACAGGAGAACATGCCGTCGAAAGAGATGGCACAAACTAACGTCTCCGGAGAGCAAATCAAAGAGCGAGAAGAGGCGCAGATGTTTCGAGACAGTGACTGTTTAACGAAGAGACGCAGAAATTTCGAACGCCTCTTGCAAGGCCTGCGCCTCTTATTTGCAACTTTATGGCGATGCCTTTGTAGCTGAAATTTAGTATACCTCTTTCCACTTCATGTTCTCCTGATATATTGGCCAAAATCTGGCGAAAATTTTCAGAATGCACAAAATTGGGCTTTGTAATAGGAGAACATGCCGTCGAAAGAGATGGAACAAAGTAACGTCTCCGGAGATCAAATCAAAGAGCGAGAAGTGGCGCAGGTGTTTCGAGACAGTGACTGTTTAACGAAGAGACGCAGAATTTTCGAACGCCTCTTGAAAGGCGTGCGCCTCTTATTTGAAACTTTAAGGCGATGCCTTTGAAGCTGAAATTTAGTATACCTCTTTCCACTTCATGTTCTCCTGATATATTGGCCAAAATCTGGCGAAAATTTTCAGAATGCACAAAATTGGGCTTTGTAACAGGAGAACATGCCGTCGAAAGAGATGGCACAAAGTAACGTCTCCGGAGAGCAAATCAAAGAGCGAGAAGAGGCGCAGATGTTTCGAGACAGTGACTGTTTAACGAAGAGACGCAGAAATTTCGAACGCCTCTTGCAAGGCCTGCGCCTCTTATTTGCAACTTTAAGGCGATGCCTTTGAAGCTGAAATTTAGTATACCTCTTTCCACTTCATGTTCTCCTGATATATTTGCCAAAATATGGCGAAAATTTTCAGAATGCACAAAATTGGGCTTTGTAATAGGAGAACATGCCGTCGAAAGAGATGGAACAAAGTAACGTCTCCGGAGAGCAAATCAAAGAGCGAGAAGTGGCGCAGGTGTTTCGAGACAGTGATTGTTTAACAACGAGACGCAGAATTTTCGAACGCCTCTTGAAAGACCTGCGCCTCTTATTTGCAACTTTAAGGCGATCCCTTTGAAGTTGAAATTTAGTATACCTCTTTCCACTTCATTTTCTCCTGATATATTGGCCAAAATCTGGCGAAAATTTCGAGAATACACAAAATTGAGCTTTGTAACAGGACAACATGCCGTTGAAAGAGATGGAACAAAGTAACGTCTCTGGAGAGCAAATCAAAAAGCGAGAAGTGGCGCAGGAGTTTCGAGACAGTGACTGTTTAACGAAGAGACGCAGAATTTTCGAACGCCTCTTGAAAGGCCTGCGCCTCTTATTTGCAACTTTAAGGCGATGCCTTTGAAGCTGAAATTTAGTATACCTCTTTCCACTTCATGTTCTCCTGATATATTGGCCAAAATCTGGCGAAAATTTTCAGAATGCACAAAATTGGGCTTTGTAACAGGAGAACATGCCGTCGAAAGAGATGGCACAAACTAACGTCTCCGGAGAGCAAATCAAAGAGCGAGAAGAGGCGCAGATGTTTCGAGACAGTGACTGTTTAACGAAGAGACGCAGAAATTTCGAACGCCTCTTGCAAGGCCTGCGCCTCTTATTTGCAACTTTATGGCGATGCCTTTGTAGCTGAAATTTAGTATACCTCTTTCCACTTCATGTTCTCCTGATATATTGGCCAAAATCTGGCGAAAATTTTCAGAATGCACAAAATTGGGCTTTGTAATAGGAGAACATGCCGTCGAAAGAGATGGAACAAAGTAACGTCTCCGGAGATCAAATCAAAGAGCGAGAAGTGGCGCAGGTGTTTCGAGACAGTGACTGTTTAACGAAGAGACGCAGAATTTTCGAACGCCTCTTGAAAGGCGTGCGCCTCTTATTTGAAACTTTAAGGCGATGCCTTTGAAGCTGAAATTTAGTATACCTCTTTCCACTTCATGTTCTCCTGATATATTGGCCAAAATCTGGCGAAAATTTTCAGAATGCACAAAATTGGGCTTTGTAACAGGAGAACATGCCGTCGAAAGAGATGGCACAAAGTAACGTCTCCGGAGAGCAAATCAAAGAGCGAGAAGAGGCGCAGATGTTTCGAGACAGTGACTGTTTAACGAAGAGACGCAGAAATTTCGAACGCCTCTTGCAAGGCCTGCGCCTCTTACTTGCAACTTTAAGGCGATGCCTTTGAAGCTGAAATTTAGTATACCTCTTTCCACTTCATGTTCTCCTGATATATTGGCCAAAATCTGGCGAAAATTTTCAGAATGCACAAAATTGGGCTTTGTAACAGGAGAACATGCCGTCGAAAGAGATAGCACAAAGTAACGTCTCCGGAGAGCAAATCAAAGAGCGAGAAGAGGCGCAGGTGTTTCGAGACAGTGATTGTTTAACAACGAGACGCAGAATTTTCGAACGCCTCTTGAAAGACCTGCGCCTCTTATTTGCAACTTTAAGGCGATCCCTTTGAAGTTGAAATTTAGTATACCTCTTTCCACTTCATTTTCTCCTGATATATTGGCCAAAATCTGGCGAAAATTTCGAGAATACACAAAATTGAGCTTTGTAACAGGACAACATGCCGTTGAAAGAGATGGAACAAAGTAACGTCTCTGGAGAGCAAATCAAAAAGCGAGAAGTGGCGCAGGAGTTTCGAGACAGTGACTGTTTAACGAAGAGACGCAGAATTTTCGAACGCCTCTTGAAAGGCCTGCGCCTCTTATTTGCAACTTTAAGGCGATGCCTTTGAAGCTGAAATTTAGTATACCTCTTTCCACTTCATGTTCTCCTGATATATTGGCCAAAATCTGGCGAAAATTTTCAGAATGCACAAAATTGGGCTTTGTAACAGGAGAACATGCCGTCGAAAGAGATGGCACAAACTAACGTCTCCGGAGAGCAAATCAAAGAGCGAGAAGAGGCGCAGATGTTTCGAGACAGTGACTGTTTAACGAAGAGACGCAGAAATTTCGAACGCCTCTTGCAAGGCCTGCGCCTCTTATTTGCAACTTTATGGCGATGCCTTTGTAGCTGAAATTTAGTATACCTCTTTCCACTTCATGTTCTCCTGATATATTGGCCAAAATCTGGCGAAAATTTTCAGAATGCACAAAATTGGGCTTTGTAACAGGAGAACATGCGGTCGAAAGAGATGGAACAAAGTAACGTCTCCGGAGATCAAATCAAAGAGCGAGAAGTGGCGCAGGTGTTTCGAGACAGTGACTGTTTAACGAAGAGACGCAGAATTTTCGAACGCCTCTTGAAAGGCGTGCGCCTCTTATTTGAAACTTTAAGGCGATGCCTTTGAAGCTGAAATTTAGTATACCTCTTTCCACTTCATGTTCTCCTGATATATTGGCCAAAATCTGGCGAAAATTTTAAGAATGCACAAAATTGGGCTTTGTAACAGGAGAACATGCCGTCGAAAGAGATGGCACAAAGTAACGTCTCCGGAGAGCAAATCAAAGAGCGAGAAGAGGCGCAGATGTTTCGAGACAGTGACTGTTTAACGAAGAGACGCAGAAATTTCGAACGCCTCTTGCAAGGCCTGCGCCTTTTACTTGCAACTTTAAGGCGATGCCTTTGAAGCTGAAATTTAGTATACCTCTTTCCACTTCATGTTCTCCTGATATATTGGCCAAAATCTGGCGAAAATTTTCAGAATGCACAAAATTGGGCTTTGTAACAGGAGAACATGCCGTCGAAAGAGATAGCACAAAGTAACGTCTCCGGAGAGCAAATCAAAGAGCGAGAAGAGGCGCAGATGTTTCGAGACAGTGACTGTTTAACGAAGAGACGCAGAAATTTCGAACGCCTCTTGCAAGGCCTGCGCCTCTTATTTGCAACTTTAAGGCGATGCCTTTGAAGCTGAAATTTAGTATACCTCTTTCCACTTCATGTTCTCCTGATATATTGGCCAAAATCTGGCGAAAATTTTCAGAATGCACAAAATTGGGCTTTGTAACAGGAGAACATGCCGTCGAAAGAGATGGCACAAAGTAACGTCTCCGGAGAGCAAATCAAAGAGCGAGAAGAGGCGCAGATGTTTCGAGACAGTGACTGTTTAACGAAGAGACGCAGAAATTTCGAACGCCTCTTGCAAGGCCTGCGCCTCTTATTTGCAACTTTATGGCGATGCCTTTGTAGCTGAAATTTAGTATACCTCTTTCCACTTCATGTTCTCCTGAAATATTGGCCAAAATCTGGCAAAAATTTTCAGAATGCACAAAATTGGGCTTTGTAATAGGAGAACATGCCGTCGAAAGAGATGGAACAAAGTAACGTCTCCGGAGAGCAAATCAAAGAGCGAGAAGTGGCGCAGGTGTTTCGAGACAGTGACTGTTTAACGAAGAGACGCAGAATTTTCGAACGCCTCTTGAAAGGCCTGCGCCTCTTATTTGCAACTTTAAGGCGATGCCTTTGAAGCTGAAATTTAGTATACCTCTTTCCACTTCATGGTCTCCTGATATATTGGCCAAAATCTGGCGAAAATTTTCAGAATGCACAAAATTGGGCTTTGTAACAGGAGAACATGCCGTCGAAAGAGATGGCACAAACTAACGTCTCCGGAGAGCAAATCAAAGAGCGAGAAGAGGCGCAGATGTTTCGAGACAGTGACTGTTTAACGAAGAGACGCAGAAATTTCGAACGCCTCTTGCAAGGCCTGCGCCTCTTATTTGCAACTTTATGGCGATGCCTTTGTAGCTGAAATTTAGTATACCTCTTTCCACTTCATGTTCTCCTGATATATTGGCCAAAATCTGGCGAAAATTTTCAGAATGCACAAAATTGGGCTTTGTAATAGGAGAACATGCCGTCGAAAGAGATGGAACAAAGTAACGTCTCCGGAGATCAAATCAAAGAGCGAGAAGTGGCGCAGGTGTTTCGAGACAGTGACTGTTTAACGAAGAGACGCAGAATTTTCGAACGCCTCTTGAAAGGCGTGCGCCTCTTATTTGAAACTTTAAGGCGATGCCTTTGAAGCTGAAATTTAGTATACCTCTTTCCACTTCATGTTCTCCTGATATATTGGCCAAAATCTGGCGAAAATTTTCAGAATGCACAAAATTGGGCTTTGTAACAGGAGAACATGCCGTCGAAAGAGATGGCACAAAGTAACGTCTCCGGAGAGCAAATCAAAGAGCGAGAAGAGGCGCAGATGTTTCGAGACAGTGACTGTTTAACGAAGAGACGCAGAAATTTCGAACGCCTCTTGCAAGGCCTGCGCCTCTTACTTGCAACTTTAAGGCGATGCCTTTGAAGCTGAAATTTAGTATACCTCTTTCCACTTCATGTTCTCCTGATATATTGGCCAAAATCTGGCGAAAATTTTCAGAATGCACAAAATTGGGCTTTGTAACAGGAGAACATGCCGTCGAAAGAGATAGCACAAAGTAACGTCTCCGGAGAGCAAATCAAAGAGCGAGAAGAGGCGCAGGTGTTTCGAGACAGTGATTGTTTAACAACGAGACGCAGAATTTTCGAACGCCTCTTGAAAGACCTGCGCCTCTTATTTGCAACTTTAAGGCGATCCCTTTGAAGTTGAAATTTAGTATACCTCTTTCCACTTCATTTTCTCCTGATATATTGGCCAAAATCTGGCGAAAATTTCGAGAATACACAAAATTGAGCTTTGTAACAGGACAACATGCCGTTGAAAGAGATGGAACAAAGTAACGTCTCTGGAGAGCAAATCAAAAAGCGAGAAGTGGCGCAGGAGTTTCGAGAGAGTGACTGTTTAACGAAGAGACGCAGAATTTTCGAACGCCTCTTGAAAGGCCTGCGCCTCTTATTTGCAACTTTAAGGCGATGCCTTTGAAGCTGAAATTTAGTATACCTCTTTCCACTTCATGTTCTCCTGATATATTGGCCAAAATCTGGCGAAAATTTCAGAATGCACAAAATTGGGCTTTGTAACAGGAGAACATGCCGTCGAAAGAGATGGCACAAACTAACGTCTCCGGAGAGCAAATCAAAGAGCGAGAAGAGGCGCAGATGTTTCGAGACAGTGACTGTTTAACGAAGAGACGCAGAAATTTCGAACGCCTCTTGCAAGGCCTGCGCCTCTTATTTGCAACTTTATGGCGATGCCTTTGTAGCTGAAATTTAGTATACCTCTTTCCACTTCATGTTCTCCTGATATATTGGCCAAAATCTGGCGAAAATTTTCAGAATGCACAAAATTGGGCTTTGTAATAGGAGAACATGCCGTCGAAAGAGATGGAACAAAGTAACGTCTCCGGAGATCAAATCAAAGAGCGAGAAGTGGCGCAGGTGTTTCGAGACAGTGACTGTTTAACGAAGAGACGCAGAATTTTCGAACGCCTCTTGAAAGGCGTGCGCCTCTTATTTGAAACTTTAAGGCGATGCCTTTGAAGCTGAAATTTAGTATACCTCTTTCCACTTCATGTTCTCCTGATATATTGGCCAAAATCTGGCGAAAATTTTCAGAATGCACAAAATTGGGCTTTGTAACAGGAGAACATGCCGTCGAAAGAGATGGCACAAAGTAACGTCTCCGGAGAGCAAATCAAAGAGCGAGAAGAGGCGCAGATGTTTCGAGACAGTGACTGTTTAACGAAGAGACGCAGAAATTTCGAACGCCTCTTGCAAGGCCTGCGCCTCTTACTTGCAACTTTAAGGCGATGCATTTGAAGCTGAAATTTAGTATACCTCTTTCCACTTCATGTTCTCCTGATATATTGGCCAAAATCTGGCGAAAATTTTCAGAATGCACAAAATTGGGCTTTGTAACAGGAGAACATGCCGTCGAAAGAGATAGCACAAAGTAACGTCTCCGGAGAGCAAATCAAAGAGCGAGAAGAGGCGCAGGTGTTTCGAGACAGTGATTGTTTAACAACGAGACGCAGAATTTTCGAACGCCTCTTGAAAGACCTGCGCCTCTTATTTGCAACTTTAAGGCGATCCCTTTGAAGTTGAAATTTAGTATACCTCTTTCCACTTCATTTTCTCCTGATATATTGGCCAAAATCTGGCGAAAATTTCGAGAATACACAAAATTGAGCTTTGTAACAGGACAACATGCCGTTGAAAGAGATGGAACAAAGTAACGTCTCTGGAGAGCAAATCAAAAAGCGAGAAGTGGCGCAGGAGTTTCGAGACAGTGACTGTTTAACGAAGAGACGCAGAATTTTCGAACGCCTCTTGAAAGGCCTGCGCCTCTTATTTGCAACTTTAAGGCGATGCCTTTGAAGCTGAAATTTAGTATACCTCTTTCCACTTCATGTTCTCCTGATATATTGGCCAAAATCTGGCGAAAATTTTCAGAATGCACAAAATTGGGCTTTGTAACAGGAGAACATGCCGTCGAAAGAGATGGCACAAACTAACGTCTCCGGAGAGCAAATCAAAGAGCGAGAAGAGGCGCAGATGTTTCGAGACAGTGACTGTTTAACGAAGAGACGCAGAAATTTCGAACGCCTCTTGCAAGGCCTGCGCCTCTTATTTGCAACTTTATGGCGATGCCTTTGTAGCTGAAATTTAGTATACCTCTTTCCACTTCATGTTCTCCTGATATATTGGCCAAAATCTGGCGAAAATTTTCAGAATGCACAAAATTGGGCTTTGTAATAGGAGAACATGCGGTCGAAAGAGATGGAACAAAGTAACGTCTCCGGAGATCAAATCAAAGAGCGAGAAGTGGCGCAGGTGTTTCGAGACAGTGACTGTTTAACGAAGAGACGCAGAATTTTCGAACGCCTCTTGAAAGGCGTGCGCCTCTTATTTGAAACTTTAAGGCGATGCCTTTGAAGCTGAAATTTAGTATACCTCTTTCCACTTCATGTTCTCCTGATATATTGGCCAAAATCTGGCGAAAATTTTCAGAATGCACAAAATTGGGCTTTGTAACAGGAGAACATGCCGTCGAAAGAGATGGCACAAAGTAACGTCTCCGGAGAGCAAATCAAAGAGCGAGAAGAGGCGCAGATGTTTCGAGACAGTGACTGTTTAACGAAGAGACGCAGAAATTTCGAACGCCTCTTGCAAGGCCTGCGCCTCTTACTTGCAACTTTAAGGCGATGCCTTTGAAGCTGAAATTTAGTATACCTCTTTCCACTTCATGTTCTCCTGATATATTGGCCAAAATCTGGCGAAAATTTTCAGAATGCACAAAATTGGGCTTTGTAACAGGAGAACATGCCGTCGAAAGAGATAGCACAAAGTAACGTCTCCGGAGAGCAAATCAAAGAGCGAGAAGAGGCGCAGATGTTTCGAGACAGTGACTGTTTAACGAAGAGACGCAGAAATTTCGAACGCCTCTTGCAAGGCCTGCGCCTCTTATTTGCAACTTTAAGGCGATGCCTTTGAAGCTGAAATTTAGTATACCTCTTTCCACTTCATGTTCTCCTGATATATTGGCCAAAATCTGGCGAAAATTTTCAGAATGCACAAAATTGGGCTTTGTAACAGGAGAACATGCCGTCGAAAGAGATGGCACAAAGTAACGTCTCCGGAGAGCAAATCAAAGAGCGAGAAGAGGCGCAGATGTTTCGAGACAGTGACTGTTTAACGAAGAGACGCAGAAATTTCGAACGCCTCTTGCAAGGCCTGCGCCTCTTATTTGCAACTTTATGGCGATGCCTTTGTAGCTGAAATTTAGTATACCTCTTTCCACTTCATGTTCTCCTGAAATATTGGCCAAAATCTGGCAAAAATTTTCAGAATGCACAAAATTGGGCTTTGTAATAGGAGAACATGCCGTCGAAAGAGATGGAACAAAGTAACGTCTCCGGAGAGCAAATCAAAGAGCGAGAAGTGGCGCAGGTGTTTCGAGACAGTGACTGTTTAACGAAGAGACGCAGAATTTTCGAACGCCTCTTGAAAGGCCTGCGCCTCTTATTTGCAACTCTAAGGCGATGCCTTTGAAGCTGAAATTTAGTATACCTCTTTCCACTTCATGTTCTCCTGATATATTGGCCAAAATCTGGCGAAAATTTTCAGAATGCACAAAATTGGGCTTTGTAACAGGAGAACATGCCGTCGAAAGAGATGGCACAAACTAACGTCTCCGGAGAGCAAATCAAAGAGCGAGAAGAGGCGCAGATGTTTCGAGACAGTGACTGTTTAACGAAGAGACGCAGAAATTTCGAACGCCTCTTGCAAGGCCTGCGCCTCTTATTTGCAACTTTATGGCGATGCCTTTGTAGCTGAAATTTAGTATACCTCTTTCCACTTCATGTTCTCCTGATATATTGGCCAAAATCTGGCGAAAATTTTCAGAATGCACAAAATTGGGCTTTGTAATAGGAGAACATGCCGTCGAAAGAGATGGAACAAAGTAACGTCTCCGGAGATCAAATCAAAGAGCGAGAAGTGGCGCAGGTGTTTCGAGACAGTGACTGTTTAACGAAGAGACGCAGAATTTTCGAACGCCTCTTGAAAGGCGTGCGCCTCTTATTTGAAACTTTAAGGCGATGCCTTTGAAGCTGAAATTTAGTATACCTCTTTCCACTTCATGTTCTCCTGATATATTGGCCAAAATCTGGCGAAAATTTTCAGAATGCACAAAATTGGGCTTTGTAACAGGAGAACATGCCGTCGAAAGAGATGGCACAAAGTAACGTCTCCGGAGAGCAAATCAAAGAGCGAGAAGAGGCGCAGATGTTTCGAGACAGTGACTGTTTAACGAAGAGACGCAGAAATTTCGAACGCCTCTTGCAAGGCCTGCGCCTCTTACTTGCAACTTTAAGGCGATGCCTTTGAAGCTGAAATTTAGTATACCTCTTTCCACTTCATGTTCTCCTGATATATTGGCCAAAATCTGGCGAAAATTTTCAGAATGCACAAAATTGGGCTTTGTAACAGGAGAACATGCCGTCGAAAGAGATAGCACAAAGTAACGTCTCCGGAGAGCAAATCAAAGAGCGAGAAGAGGCGCAGGTGTTTCGAGACAGTGATTGTTTAACAACGAGACGCAGAATTTTCGAACGCCTCTTGAAAGACCTGCGCCTCTTATTTGCAACTTTAAGGCGATCCCTTTGAAGTTGAAATTTAGTATACCTCTTTCCACTTCATTTTCTCCTGATATATTGGCCAAAATCTGGCGAAAATTTCGAGAATACACAAAATTGAGCTTTGTAACAGGACAACATGCCGTTGAAAGAGATGGAACAAAGTAACGTCTCTGGAGAGCAAATCAAAAAGCGAGAAGTGGCGCAGGAGTTTCGAGACAGTGACTGTTTAACGAAGAGACGCAGAATTTTCGAACGCCTCTTGAAAGGCCTGCGCCTCTTATTTGCAACTTTAAGGCGATGCCTTTGAAGCTGAAATTTAGTATACCTCTTTCCACTTCATGTTCTCCTGATATATTGGCCAAAATCTGGAGAAAATTTTCAGAATGCACAAAATTGGGCTTTGTAACAGGAGAACATGCCGTCGAAAGAGATGGCACAAACTAACGTCTCCGGAGAGCAAATCAAAGAGCGAGAAGAGGCGCAGATGTTTCGAGACAGTGACTGTTTAACGAAGAGACGCAGAAATTTCGAACGCCTCTTGCAAGGCCTGCGCCTCTTATTTGCAACTTTATGGCGATGCCTTTGTAGCTGAAATTTAGTATACCTCTTTCCACTTCATGTTCTCCTGATATATTGGCCAAAATCTGGCGAAAATTTTCAGAATGCACAAAATTGGGCTTTGTAATAGGAGAACATGCGGTCGAAAGAGATGGAACAAAGTAACGTCTCCGGAGATCAAATCAAAGAGCGAGAAGTGGCGCAGGTGTTTCGAGACAGTGACTGTTTAACGAAGAGACGCAGAATTTTCGAACGCCTCTTGAAAGGCGTGCGCCTCTTATTTGAAACTTTAAGGCGATGCCTTTGAAGCTGAAATTTAGTATACCTCTTTCCACTTCATGTTCTCCTGATATATTGGCCAAAATCTGGCGAAAATTTTCAGAATGCACAAAATTGGGCTTTGTAACAGGAGAACATGCCGTCGAAAGAGATGGCACAAAGTAACGTCTCCGGAGAGCAAATCAAAGAGCGAGAAGAGGCGCAGATGTTTCGAGACAGTGACTGTTTAACGAAGAGACGCAGAAATTTCGAACGCCTCTTGCAAGGCCTGCGCCTCTTACTTGCAACTTTAAGGCGATGCCTTTGAAGCTGAAATTTAGTATACCTCTTTCCACTTCATGTTCTCCTGATATATTGGCCAAAATCTGGCGAAAATTTTCAGAATGCACAAAATTGGGCTTTGTAACAGGAGAACATGCCGTCGAAAGAGATAGCACAAAGTAACGTCTCCGGAGAGCAAATCAAAGAGCGAGAAGAGGCGCAGATGTTTCGAGACAGTGACTGTTTAACGAAGAGACGCAGAAATTTCGAACGCCTCTTGCAAGGCCTGCGCCTCTTATTTGCAACTTTAAGGCGATGCCTTTGAAGCTGAAATTTAGTATACCTCTTTCCACTTCATGTTCTCCTGATATATTGGCCAAAATCTGGCGAAAATTTTCAGAATGCACAAAATTGGGCTTTGTAACAGGAGAACATGCCGTCGAAAGAGATGGCACAAAGTAACGTCTCCGGAGAGCAAATCAAAGAGCGAGAAGAGGCGCAGATGTTTCGAGACAGTGACTGTTTAACGAAGAGACGCAGAAATTTCGAACGCCTCTTGCAAGGCCTGCGCCTCTTATTTGCAACTTTATGGCGATGCCTTTGTAGCTGAAATTTAGTATACCTCTTTCCACTTCATGTTCTCCTGAAATATTGGCCAAAATCTGGCAAAAATTTTCAGAATGCACAAAATTGGGCTTTGTAATAGGAGAACATGCCGTCGAAAGAGATGGAACAAAGTAACGTCTCCGGAGAGCAAATCAAAGAGCGAGAAGTGGCGCAGGTGTTTCGAGACAGTGACTGTTTAACGAAGAGACGCAGAATTTTCGAACGCCTCTTGAAAGGCGTGCGCCTCTTATTTGAAACTTTAAGGCGATGCTTTTGAAGCTGAAATTTAGTATACCTCTTTCCACTTCATGTTCTCCTGATATATTGGCCAAAATCTGGCGAAAATTTTCAGAATGCACAAAATTGGGCTTTGTAACAGGAGAACATGCCGTCGAAAGAGATGGCACAAAGTAACGTCTCCGGAGAGCAAATCAAAGAGCGAGAAGAGGCGCAGATGTTTCGAGACAGTGACTGTTTAACGAAGAGACGCAGAAATTTCGAACGCCTCTTGCAAGGCCTGCGCCTCTTATTTGCAACTTTAAGGCGATGCCTTTGAAGCTGAAATTTAGTATACCTCTTTCCACTTCATGTTCTCCTGATATATTGGCCAAAATCTGGCGAAAATTTTCAGAATGCACAAAATTGGGCTTTGTAACAGGAGAACATGCCGTCGAAAGAGATAGCACAAAGTAACGTCTCCGGAGAGCAAATCAAAGAGCGAGAAGAGGCGCAGATGTTTCGAGACAGTGACTGTTTAACGAAGAGACGCAGAAATTTCGAACGCCTCTTGCAAGGCCTGCGCCTCTTATTTGCAACTTTAAGGCGATGCCTTTGAAGCTGAAATTTAGTATACCTCTTTCCACTTCATGTTCTCCTGATATATTGGCCAAAATCTGGCGGAAATTTTCAGAATGCACAAAATTGGGCTTTGTAACAGGAGAACATGCCGTCGAAAGAGATGGCACAAACTAACGTCTCCGGAGAGCAAATCAAAGAGCGAGAAGAGGCGCAGATGTTTCGAGACAGTGACTGTTTAACGAAGAGACGCAGAAATTTCGAACGCCTCTTGCAAGGCCTGCGCCTCTTATTTGCAACTTTATGGCGATGCCTTTGTAGCTGAAATTTAGTATACCTCTTTCCACTTCATGTTCTCCTGATATATTGGCCAAAATCTGGCGAAAATTTTCAGAATGCACAAAATTGGGCTTTGTAATAGGAGAACATGCGGTCGAAAGAGATGGAACAAAGTAACGTCTCCGGAGATCAAATCAAAGAGCGAGAAGTGGCGCAGGTGTTTCGAGACAGTGACTGTTTAACGAAGAGACGCAGAATTTTCGAACGCCTCTTGAAAGGCGTGCGCCTCTTATTTGAAACTTTAAGGCGATGCCTTTGAAGCTGAAATTTAGTATACCTCTTTCCACTTCATGTTCTCCTGATATATTGGCCAAAATCTGGCGAATATTTTCAGAATGCACAAAATTGGGCTTTGTAACAGGAGAACATGCCGTCGAAAGAGATGGCACAAAGTAACGTCTCCGGAGAGCAAATCAAAGAGCGAGAAGAGGCGCAGATGTTTCGAGACAGTGACTGTTTAACGAAGAGACGCAGAAATTTCGAACGCCTCTTGCAAGGCCTGCGCCTCTTACTTGCAACTTTAAGGCGATGCCTTTGAAGCTGAAATTTAGTATACCTCTTTCCACTTCATGTTCTCCTGATATATTGGCCAAAATCTGGCGAAAATTTTCAGAATGCACAAAATTGGGCTTTGTAACAGGAGAACATGCCGTCGAAAGAGATAGCACAAAGTAACGTCTCCGGAGAGCAAATCAAAGAGCGAGAAGAGGCGCAGATGTTTCGAGACAGTGACTGTTTAACGAAGAGACGCAGAAATTTCGAACGCCTCTTGCAAGGCCTGCGCCTCTTATTTGCAACTTTAAGGCGATGCCTTTGAAGCTGAAATTTAGTATACCTCTTTCCACTTCATGTTCTCCTGATATATTGGCCAAAATCTGGCGAAAATTTTCAGAATGCACAAAATTGGGCTTTGTAACAGGAGAACATGCCGTCGAAAGAGATGGCACAAAGTAACGTCTCCGGAGAGCAAATCAAAGAGCGAGAAGAGGCGCAGATGTTTCGAGACAGTGACTGTTTAACGAAGAGACGCAGAAATTTCGAACGCCTCTTGCAAGGCCTGCGCCTCTTATTTGCAACTTTATGGCGATGCCTTTGTAGCTGAAATTTAGTATACCTCTTTCCACTTCATGTTCTCCTGAAATATTGGCCAAAATCTGGCAAAAATTTTCAGAATGCACAAAATTGGGCTTTGTAATAGGAGAACATGCCGTCGAAAGAGATGGAACAAAGTAACGTCTCCGGAGAGCAAATCAAAGAGCGAGAAGTGGCGCAGGTGTTTCGAGACAGTGACTGTTTAACGAAGAGACGCAGAATTTTCGAACGCCTCTTGAAAGGCCTGCGCCTCTTATTTGCAACTTTAAGGCGATGCCTTTGAAGCTGAAATTTAGTATACCTCTTTCCACTTCATGTTCTCCTGATATATTGGCCAAAATCTGGCGAAAATTTTCAGAATGCACAAAATTGGGCTTTGTAACAGGAGAACATGCCGTCGAAAGAGATGGCACAAACTAACGTCTCCGGAGAGCAAATCAAAGAGCGAGAAGAGGCGCAGATGTTTCGAGACAGTGACTGTTTAACGAAGAGACGCAGAAATTTCGAACGCCTCTTGCAAGGCCTGCGCCTCTTATTTGCAACTTTATGGCGATGCCTTTGTAGCTGAAATTTAGTATACCTCTTTCCACTTCATGTTCTCCTGATATATTGGCCAAAATCTGGCGAAAATTTTCAGAATGCACAAAATTGGGCTTTGTAATAGGAGAACATGCCGTCGAAAGAGATGGAACAAAGTAACGTCTCCGGAGATCAAATCAAAGAGCGAGAAGTGGCGCAGGTGTTTCGAGACAGTGACTGTTTAACGAAGAGACGCAGAATTTTCGAACGCCTCTTGAAAGGCGTGCGCCTCTTATTTGAAACTTTAAGGCGATGCCTTTGAAGCTGAAATTTAGTATACCTCTTTCCACTTCATGTTCTCCTGATATATTGGCCAAAATCTGGCGAAAATTTTCAGAATGCACAAAATTGGGCTTTGTAACAGGAGAACATGCCGTCGAAAGAGATAGCACAAAGGTAACGTCTCCGGAGAGCAAATGAAAGAGCGAGAAGTGGCGCAGGTGTTTCGAGACAGTGACTGTATAACGAAGAGACGCAGAATTTTCGAACGCCTATTGAAAAGCATGCGCCTCTTATTTGCAACTATAAGGCGATGCCTTTGAAGCTGAAATTTAGTATACCTCTTTCGACTTCATATTCTCCTGATTTATTGGCCAAAATCTGGAGAAAATTTTCAGAATGCACAAAATTGTGCTTTGTAGCAGGAGAACATGCCGTCGAAAAAGATGGCACAATGTAACGTCTCCGGAGAGAAAATCAAAGAGCGAGAAGTGGCGCAGACGTTTCGAGACAGTGACTGTTTAACGAAGACACGCAGAATTTTCGAACGCCTCTTGAAAGGCTTGCGCCTCTTAATTGCAACTTTAAGGCGATGCCTTTGAAGCTGAAATTTAGTATACCTCTTTCCACTTCATGTTCTCCTGATATATTGGCCAGAATCTGGCGAAAATTTCGAGAATACACAAAATTGGGCTTTGTAACAGGAGAACATGCCGTCGAAAGAGATGGCATAAAGTAACGTCTCCGGAGAGCAAATGAAAGAGCGAGAAGTGGCGCTGGTGTTTCGAGACAGTGACTGTTTAACGAAGACACGCAGAATTTTCGAACGCCTCTTGAAAGGCTTGCGCCTCTTAATTGCAACTTTAAGGCGATGCCTTTGAAGCTGAAATTTAGTATACCACTTTCCACTTCATGTTCTCCTGATATATTGGCCAAAATCTGGCGAAAATTTCGAGAATACACAAAATTGGGCTTTGTAACAGGAGAACATGCCGTCGAAAGAGATGGCACAAAGTAACGTCTCCGGAGAGCAAATGAAAGTGCGAGAAGTGGCGCGGGTGTTTCGGGACAGTGACTGTTTAACAACGAGACGCAGAATTTTCGAACGCCTCTTGAAAGGCCTGCGCCTCTTATTTGCAACTTTAAGGCGATGCCTTTGAAGCTGAAATTTTTGTATACCTCTTTCGACTTCATATTCTCCTGATATATTGGCCAAAATCTGGCGAAAATTTTCAGAATGCACAAAATTGTGCTTTGTAACAGGAGAACATGCCGTCGAAGAAGATGACACAATGTAACGTCTCCGGAGAGCAAGTCAAAGTGCAAGAAGTGGCGCAGATGTTTCGAGACAGTGACTGTATAACGAAGAGACGCAGAATTTTCGAACGCCTATTGAAAAGCATGCGCCTCTTATTTGCAACTATAAGGCGATGCCTTTGAAGCTGAAATTTATTATTCCTCTTTCCACTTCATGTTCTCCTGATATATTGGCCAAAATCTGGCGAAAATTTCGAGAGTACACAAAATTGGGCTTTGTAACAGGAGAACATGCCGTCGAAAGAGATGGCACAAAGTAACGTCTCCGGAGAGCAAATGAAAGAGCGAGAAGTGGCGCAGGTGTTTCGAGACAGTGACTGTTTAACAACGAGACGCAGAATTTTCGAACGCCTATTGAAAGGCATGCGCCTCTTATTTGCAACTTTAAGGCGATGCCTTTGAAGCTGAAATTTATTATTCCTCTTTCCACTTCATGTTCTCCTGATATATTGGCCAAAATCTGGCGAAAATTTCGAGAATACACAAAATTGGGCTTTGTAACAGGAGAACATGCCGTCGAAAGAGATGGCACAATGTAACGTCTCCGGAGAGCAAATGAAAGAGCGAGAAGTGGCGCAGGTGTTTCGAGACAGTGACTGTTTAACAACGAGACGCAGAATTTTCGAACGCCTATTGAAAGGCATGCGCCTCTTATTTGCAACTTTAAGGCGATGCCTTTGAAGCTGAAATTTAGTATACCTCTTTCGACTTCATGTTCTCCTGATATATTGGCCAAAATCTGGCGAAAATTTTCAGAATGCACAAAATTGTGCTTTGTAGCAGGAGAACATGCCGTCGAAAAAGATGGCACAATGTAACGTCTCCGGAGAGAAAATCAAAGAGCGAGAAGTGGCGCAGACGTTTCGAGACAGTGACTGTTTAACGAAGACACGCAGAATTTTCGAACGCCTCTTGAAAGGCTTGCGCCTCTTAATTGCAACTTTAAGGCGATGCCTTTGAAGCTGAAATTTAGTATACCTCTTTCCACTTCATGTTCTCCTGATATATTGGCCAGAATCTGGCGAAAATTTCGAGAATACACAAAATTGGGCTTTGTAACAGGAGAACATGCCGTCGAAAGAGATGGCATAAAGTAACGTCTCCGGAGAGCAAATGAAAGAGCGAGAA
>NW_027485883.1:0-29477 GCF_050908995.1 Andrena cerasifolii
CAAATCAATGAGCGAGAAGTGGCGGAGATGTTTCGAGGCAGTGACTGTTTAACGAAGAGACGCAGAATTTTCGAACGCGTCTTGAAAGGCCTGCGCCTCTTATTAGCAACTTTAAGGCGATGCCTTTGAATCCGAAATTTAGTATACCTATTTCCACTTCATGTTCTCCTGATATATTGGCCAAAATCTGGCGAAAATTTTCAGAATGCACAAAATTGCGCTTTGTAACAGGAGATCATGCCGTTGAAAGAGATGGCACAAAGTAACGTCTCCGGAGAGCAAATCAAAGAGCGAGGACTGGCGCAGATGTTTCGAGACTGTGACTGTTTAACGAAGAGACGCAGAATTTTCGAACGCCTCTTGAAAGGCCTGCGCCTCTTATTAGCAACTTTAAGGCGATGCCTTTGAAGCTGAAATTTAGTATACCTATTTCCACTTCATGTTCTCCTGATATATTGGCCAAAATCTGGTGAATATATTCAGAACGCACAAAATTGCGCTTTGTAACAGGAAAACATGCCGTCGAAAGAGATGGCACAAAGTAACGTCTCCGGAGAGCAAATCAAAGAGCGAGAAGTGGCGCAGATGTTTCGAGACAGTGACTGTTTAACGAAGAGACGCAGAATTTTCGAACGCCTCTTGAAAGGCCTGCGCATCTTATTAGCAACTTTATGGCGATGCCTTTGAAGCTGAAATTTAGTATACCCCTTTCCACTTCATGTTCTCATGATATATTGGCCAAAATCAGGCGAAAATTTCGAGAATGCACAAAATTGCGCTTTATAACAGGAGAACATGCCGTCGAAAGAAATGGCACAAAGAAACGTCTCCAGAGAGCAAATCAATGAGCGAGATGTGGCGCAGATTATTCGAGGCAGTGACTGTTTAACGAAGAGACGCATAATTTTCGAACGCCTCTTGAAAGGCCTGCGCCTCTTATTAGCAACTTTAAGGCGATGCCTTTGAATCCGAAATTTAGTATACCTCTTTCCACTTCATGTTCTCCTGATATATTGGCCAAAATCTGGTGAATATATTCAGAACGCACAAAATTGCGCTTTGTAACAGGAGAACATGCCGTCGAAAGAAATGGCACAAAGTAACGTCTCCGGAGAGCAAATCAAAGAGCGAGATGTGGCGCAGATGATTCGAGGCAGTGACTGTTTAACGAAGAGACGCAGAATTTTCGAACGCCTCTTGAAAGGCCTGCGCCTCTTATTAGCAACTTTAAGGCGATGCCTTTCAAGCCGAAATTTAGTATACCCCTTTCCACTTCATGTTCTCATGATATAGTGGCCAAAATCAGGCGAAAATTTCGAGAATGCACAAAATTGTGCTTTGTAACAGGAGAACATGCCATCGAAAGGGATGGCACAATGTAACGTCTCCAGAGAGCAAATCAATGAGCGAGATGTGGCGCAGATGATTCGAGGCAGTGACTGTTTAACGAAGAGACGCAGAATTTTCGAACGCCTCTTGAAAGGCCTGCGCCTCTTATTAGCAACTTTAAGGCGATGCCTTTGAATCCGAAATTTAGTATACCTATTTCCACTTCATGTTCTCCTGATATATTGGCCAAAATCTGGCGAAAATTTTCAGAATGCACAAAATTGCGCTTTGTAACAGGAGATCATGCCGTTGAAAGAGATGGCACAAAGTAACGTCTCCGGAGAGCAAATCAAAGAGCGAGGACTGGCGCAGATGTTTCGAGACTGTGACTGTTTAACGAAGAGACGCAGAATTTTCGAACGCCTCTTGAAAGGCCTGCGCCTCTTATTAGCAACTTTAAGGCGATGCCTTTGAAGCCGAAATTTAGTATACCTCTTACCACTTCATGTTCTCCTGATATATTGGCCAAAATCTGGTGAATATATTCAGAACGCACAAAATTGCGCTTTGTAACAGGAGAACATGCCGTCGAAAGAAATGCCACAAAGTAACGTCTCCGGAGAGCAAATCAATGAGCGAGAAGTGGCGCAGATGTTTCGAGACAGTGACTGTTTAACGAAGAGACGCAGAATTTTCGAACGCTTCTTGAAAGGACTGCGCCTCTTATTAGCAACTTTAAGGCGATGCCTTTGAAGCTGAAATTTAGTATACCTATTTCCACTTCATGTTCTCCTGATATATTGGCCAAAATCAGGTGAATATATTCAGAACGCACTAAATTGCGCTTTGTAACAGGAGAACATGCCGTCGAAAGAGATGGCACAAAGTAACGTCTCCGGAGAGCAAATCAAAGAGCGAGAAGTGGCGCAGATGTTTCGAGACAGTGACTGGTTAACGAAGAGACGCAGAATTTTCGAACGCCTCTTGAAAGGCCTGCGCCTCTTATTTGCAACTTTAAGGCGATGCCTTTGAAGCCGAAATTTAGTATACCTCTTACCACTTCATGTTCTCCTGATATATTGGCCAAAATCTGGTGAATATATTCAGAACGCACAAACTTGTGCTTTGTAACAGGAGAACATGCCATCGAAAGTGATGGCACAAAGTAACGTCTCCAGAGAGCAAATCAATGAGCGAGATGTGGCGCAGATGATTCGAGGCAGTGACTGTTTAACGAAGAGACGCAGAATTTTCGAACGCCTCTTGAAAGGCCTGCGCCTCTT
Source organism: Andrena cerasifolii (assembly GCF_050908995.1). Lineage (NCBI taxonomy): Eukaryota > Metazoa > Arthropoda > Insecta > Hymenoptera > Andrenidae > Andrena > Andrena cerasifolii. The sequence goes on from NW_027485883.1 coordinate 2,613, forward strand.
ATTAGCAACTTTAAGGCGATGCCTTTCAAGCCGAAATTTAGTATACCCCTTTCCACTTCATGTTCTCATGATATATTGGCCAAAATCAGGCGAAAATTTCGAGAATGCACAAAATTGCGCTTTATAACAGGAGAACATGCCGCCGAAAGAAATGGCACAAAGAAACGTCTCCGGAGAGCAAATCAATGAGCGAGAAGTGGCGGAGATGTTTCGAGGCAGTGACTGTTTAACGAAGAGACGCAGAATTTTCGAACGCGTCTTGAAAGGCCTGCGCCTCTTATTAGCAACTTTAAGGCGATGCCTTTGAATCCGAAATTTAGTATACCTATTTCCACTTCATGTTCTCCTGATATATTGGCCAAAATCTGGCGAAAATTTTCAGAATGCACAAAATTGCGCTTTGTAACAGGAGATCATGCCGTTGAAAGAGATGGCACAAAGTAACGTCTCCGGAGAGCAAATCAAAGAGCGAGGACTGGCGCAGATGTTTCGAGACTGTGACTGTTTAACGAAGAGACGCAGAATTTTCGAACGCCTCTTGAAAGGCCTGCGCCTCTTATTAGCAACTTTAAGGCGATGCCTTTGAAGCTGAAATTTAGTATAGCTATTTCCACTTCATGTTCTCATGATATAGTGGCCAAAATCAGGCGAAAATTTCGAGAATGCACAAAATTGTGCTTTGTAACAGGAGAACATGCCATCGAAAGGGATGGCACAAAGTAACGTCTCCAGAGAGCAAATCAATGAGCGAGATGTGGCGCAGATGATTCGAGGCAGTGACTGTTTAACGAAGAGACGCAGAATTTTCGAACGCCTCTTGAAAGGCCTGCGCCTCTTATTAGCAACTTTAAGGCGATGCCTTTGAATCCGAAATTTAGTATACCTATTTCCACTTCATGTTCTCCTGATATATTGGCCAAAATCTGGCGAAAATTTTCAGAATGCACAAAATTGCGCTTTGTAACAGGAGATCATGCCGTTGAAAGAGATGGCACAAAGTAACGTCTCCGGAGAGCAAATCAAAGAGCGAGGACTGGCGCAGATGTTTCGAGACTGTGACTGTTTAACGAAGAGCAGAATTTTCGAACGCCTCTTGAAAGGCCTGCGCCTCTTATTAGCAACTTTAAGGCGATGCCTTTGAAGCTGAAATTTAGTATACCCCTTTCCACTTCATGTTCTCATGATATAGTGGCCAAAATCAGGCGAAAATTTCGAGAATGCACAAAATTGTGCTTTGTAACAGGAGAACATGCCATCGAAAGGGATGGCACAAAGTAACGTCTCCAGAGAGCAAATCAATGAGCGAGATGTGGCGCAGATGATTCGAGGCAGTGACTGTTTAACGAAGAGACGCAGAATTTTCGAACGCCTCTTGAAAGGCCTGCGCCTCTTATTAGCAACTTTAAGGCGATGCCTTTCAAGCCGAAATTTAGTATACCTATTTCCACTTCATGTTCTCCTGATATATTGGCCAAAATCTGGCGAAAATTTTCAGAATGCACAAAATTGCGCTTTGTAACAGGAGATCATGCCGTTGAAAGAGATGGCACAAAGTAACGTCTCCGGAGAGCAAATCAAAGAGCGAGGACTGGCGCAGATGTTTCGAGACTGTGACTGTTTAACGAAGAGACGCAGAATTTTCGAACGCCTCTTGAAAGGCCTGCGCCTCTTATTAGCAACTTTAAGGCGATGCCTTTGAAGCCGAAATTTAGTATACCTCTTACCACTTCATGTTCTCCTGATATATTGGCCAAAATCTGGTGAATATATTCAGAACGCACAAAATTGCGCTTTGTAACAGGAGAACATGCCGTCGAAAGAAATGCCACAAAGTAACGTCTCCGGAGAGCAAATCAATGAGCGAGAAGTGGCGCAGATGTTTCGAGACAGTGACTGTTTAACGAAGAGACGCAGAATTTTCGAACGCCTCTTGAAAGGAGTGCGCCTCTTATTAGCAACTTTAAGGCGATGCCTTTGAAGCTGAAATTTAGTATACCTATTTCCACTTCATGTTCTCCTGATATATTGGCCAAAATCAGGTGAATATATTCAGAACGCACGAAATTGCGCTTTGTAATAGGAGAACATGCCGTCGAAAGAGATGGCACAAAGTAACGTCTCCGGAGAGCAAATCAAAGAGCGAGAAGTGGCGCAGATGTTTCGAGACAGTGACTGGTTAACGAAGAGACGCAGAATTTTCGAACGCCTCTTGAAAGGCCTGCGCCTCTTATTTGCAACTTTAAGGCGATGCCTTTGAAGCCGAAATTTAGTATACCTCTTACCACTTCATGTTCTCCTGATATATTGGCCAAAATCTGGTGAATATATTCAGAACGCACAAACTTGTGCTTTGTAACAGGAGAACATGCCATCGAAAGTGATGGCACAAAGTAACGTCTCCAGAGAGCAAATCAATGAGCGAGATGTGGCGCAGATGATTCGAGGCAGTGACTGTTTAACGAAGAGACGCAGAATTTTCGAACGCGTCTTGAAAGGCCTGCGCCTCTTATTAGCAACTTTAAGGCGATGCCTTTCTAGCCGAAATTAGTATACCCCTTTCCACTTCATGTTCTCATGATATATTGGCCAAAATCAGGCGAAAATTTCGAGAATGCACAAAATTGCGCTTTATAACAGGAGAACATGCCGCCGAAAGAAATGGCACAAAGAAACGTCTCCGGAGAGCAAATCAATGAGCGAGAAGTGGCGGAGATGTTTCGAGGCAGTGACTGTTTAACGAAGAGACGCAGAATTTTCGAACGCGTCTTGAAAGGCCTGCGCCTCTTATTAGCAACTTTAAGGCGATGCCTTTGAATCCGAAATTTAGTATACCTATTTCCACTTCATGTTCTCCTGATATATTGGCCAAAATCTGGCGAAAATTTTCAGAATGCACAAAATTGCGCTTTGTAACAGGAGATCATGCCGTTGAAAGAGATGGCACAAAGTAACGTCTCCGGAGAGCAAATCAAAGAGCGAGGACTGGCGCAGATGTTTCGAGACTGTGACTGTTTAACGAAGAGACGCAGAATTTTCGAACGCCTCTTGAAAGGCCTGCGCCTCTTATTAGCAACTTTAAGGCGATGCCTTTGAAGCTGAAATTTAGTATACCTATTTCCACTTCATGTTCTCCTGATATATTGGCCAAAATCTGGTGAATATATTCAGAACGCACAAAATTGCGCTTTGTAACAGGAGAACATGCCGTCGAAAGAGATGGCACAAAGTAACGTCTCCGGAGAGCAAATCAAAGAGCGAGAAGTGGCGCAGATGTTTCGAGACAGTGACTGTTTAACGAAGAGACGCAGAATTTTCGAACGCCTCTTGAAAGGCCTGCGCATCTTATTAGCAACTTTATGGCGATGCCTTTGAAGCTGAAATTTAGTATACCCCTTTCCACTTCATGTTCTCATGATATATTGGCCAAAATCAGGCGAAAATTTCGAGAATGCACAAAATTGCGCTTTATAACAGGAGAACATGCCGTCGAAAGAAATGGCACAAAGAAACGTCTCCAGAGAGCAAATCAATGAGCGAGATGTGGCGCAGATGATTCGAGGCAGTGACTGTTTAACGAAGAGACGCATAATTTTCGAACGCCTCTTGAAAGGCCTGCGCCTCTTATTAGCAACTTTAAGGCGATGCCTTTGAATCCGAAATTAAGTATACCTCTTTCCACTTCATGTTCTCCTGATATATTGGCCAAAATCTGGTGAATATATTCAGAACGCACAAAATTGCGCTTTGTAACAGGAGAACATGCCGTCGAAAGAAATGGCACAAAGTAACGTCTCCGGAGAGCAAATCAAAGAGCGAGAAGTGGCGCAGATGTTTCGAGACAGTGACTGTTTAACGAAGAGACGCAGAATTTTCGAACGCCTCTTGAAAGGCCTGCGCCTCTTATTAGCAATTTTAAGGCGATGCCTTTGAAGCCGAAATTTAGTATACCTCTTTCCACTTCATGTTCTCATGATATAGTGGCCAAAATCAGGCGAAAAATTCGAGAATGCACAAAATTGTGCTTTGTAACAGGAGAACATGCCATCGAAAGGGATGGCACAAAGTAACGTCTCCAGAGAGCAAATCAATGAGCGAGATGTGGCGCAGATGATTCGAGGCAGTGACTGTTTAACGAAGAGACGCAGAATTTTCGAACGCCTCTTGAAAGGCCTGCGCCTCTTATTAGCAACTTTAAGGCGATGCCTTTGAAGCCGAAATTTAGTATACCTCTTTCCACTTCGTGTTCTGATGATATAGTGGCCAAAATCAGGCGAAAATTTCGAGAATGCACAAAATTGCGCTTTGTAACAGGAGATCATGCCGTTGAAAGAGATGGCACAAAGTAACGTCTCCGGAGAGCAAATCAAAGAGCGAGGACTGGCGCAGATGTTTCGAGACTGTGACTGTTTAACGAAGAGACGCAGAATTTTCGAACGCCTCTTGAAAGGCCTGCGCCTCTTATTAGCAACTTTAAGGCGATGCCTTTGAAGCCGAAATTTAGTATACCTCTTACCACTTCATGTTCTCCTGATATATTGGCCAAAATCTGGTGAATATATTCAGAACGCACAAAATTGCGCTTTGTAACAGGAGAACATGCCGTCGAAAGAAATGCCACAAAGTAACGTCTCCGGAGAGCAAATCAATGAGCGAGAAGTGGCGCAGATGTTTCGAGACAGTGACTGTTTAACGAAGAGACGCAGAATTTTCGAACGCCTCTTGAAAGGACTGCGCCTCTTATTAGCAACTTTAAGGCGATGCCTTTGAAGCTGAAATTTAGTATACCTATTTCCACTTCATGTTCTCCTGATATATTGGCCAAAATCAGGTGAATATATTCAGAACGCACGAAATTGCGCTTTGTAATAGGAGAACATGCCGTCGAAAGAGATGGCACAAAGTAACGTCTCCGGAGAGCAAATCAAAGAGCGAGAAGTGGCGCAGATGTTTCGAGACAGTGACTGGTTAACGAAGAGACGCAGAATTTTCGAACGCCTCTTGAAAGGCCTGCGCCTCTTATTTGCAACTTTAAGGCGATGCCTTTGAAGCCGAAATTTAGTATACCTCTTACCACTTCATGTTCTCCTGATATATTGGCCAAAATCTGGTGAATATATTCAGAACGCACAAACTTGTGCTTTGTAACAGGAGAACATGCCATCGAAAGTGATGGCACAAAGTAACGTCTCCAGAGAGCAAATCAATGAGCGAGATGTGGCGCAGATGATTCGAGGCAGTGACTGTTTAACGAAGAGACGCAGAATTTTCGAACGCGTCTTGAAAGGCCTGCGCCTCTTATTAGCAACTTTAAGGCGATGCCTTTCTAGCCGAAATTTAGTATACCCCTTTCCACTTCATGTTCTCATGATATATTGGCCAAAATCAGGCGAAAATTTCGAGAATGCACAAAATTGCGCTTTATAACAGGAGAACATGCCGCCGAAAGAAATGGCACAAAGAAACGTCTCCGGAGAGCAAATCAATGAGCGAGAAGTGGCGGAGATGTTTCGAGGCAGTGACTGTTTAACGAAGAGACGCAGAATTTTCGAACGCGTCTTGAAAGGCCTGCGCCTCTTATTAGCAACTTTAAGGCGATGCCTTTGAATCCGAAATTTAGTATACCTATTTCCACTTCATGTTCTCCTGATATATTGGCCAAAATCTGGCGAAAATTTTCAGAATGCACAAAATTGCGCTTTGTAACAGGAGATCATGCCGTTGAAAGAGATGGCACAAAGTAACGTCTCCGGAGAGCAAATCAAAGAGCGAGGACTGGCGCAGATGTTTCGAGACTGTGACTGTTTAACGAAGAGACGCAGAATTTTCGAACGCCTCTTGAAAGGCCTGCGCCTCTTATTAGCAACTTTAAGGCGATGCCTTTGAAGCTGAAATTTAGTATACCTATTTCCACTTCATGTTCTCCTGATATATTGGCCAAAATCTGGTGAATATATTCAGAACGCACAAAATTGCGCTTTGTAACAGGAGAACATGCCGTCGAAAGAGATGGCACAAAGTAACGTCTCCGGAGAGCAAATCAAAGAGCGAGAAGTGGCGCAGATGTTTCGAGACAGTGACTGTTTAACGAAGAGACGCAGAATTTTCGAACGCCTCTTGAAAGGCCTGCGCATCTTATTAGCAACTTTATGGCGATGCCTTTGAAGCTGAAATTTAGTATACCCCTTTCCACTTCATGTTCTCATGATATATTGGCCAAAATCAGGCGAAAATTTCGAGAATGCACAAAATTGCGCTTTATAACAGGAGAACATGCCGTCGAAAGAAATGGCACAAAGAAACGTCTCCAGAGAGCAAATCAATGAGCGAGATGTGGCGCAGATGATTCGAGGCAGTGACTGTTTAACGAAGAGACGCATAATTTTCGAACGCCTCTTGAAAGGCCTGCGCCTCTTATTAGCAACTTTAAGGCGATGCCTTTGAATCCGAAATTAAGTATACCTCTTTCCACTTCATGTTCTCCTGATATATTGGCCAAAATCTGGTGAATATATTCAGAACGCACAAAATTGCGCTTTGTAACAGGAGAACATGCCGTCGAAAGAAATGGCACAAAGTAACGTCTCCGGAGAGCAAATCAAAGAGCGAGAAGTGGCGCAGATGTTTCGAGACAGTGACTGTTTAACGAAGAGACGCAGAATTTTCGAACGCCTCTTGAAAGGCCTGCGCCTCTTATTAGCAATTTTAAGGCGATGCCTTTGAAGCCGAAATTTAGTATACCTCTTTCCACTTCATGTTCTCATGATATAGTGGCCAAAATCAGGCGAAAAATTCGAGAATGCACAAAATTGTGCTTTGTAACAGGAGAACATGCCATCGAAAGGGATGGCACAAAGTAACGTCTCCAGAGAGCAAATCAATGAGCGAGATGTGGCGCAGATTATTCGAGGCAGTGACTGTTTAACGAAGAGACGCAGAATTTTCGAACGCCTCTTGAAAGGCCTGCGCCTCTTATTAGCAACTTTAAGGCGATGCCTTTCAAGCCGAAATTTAGTATACCCCTTTCCACTTCATGTTCTCCTGATATATTGGCCAAAATCTGGTGAATATATTCAGAACGCACAAAATTGCGCTTTGTAACAGGAGAACATGCCGTCGAAAGAGATGGCACAATGTAACGTCTCCGGAGAGCAAATCAAAGAGCGAGAAGTGGCGCAGATGTTTCGAGACAGTGACTGGTTAACGAATAGACGCAGAATTTTCGAACGCCTCTTGAAAGGCCTGCGCCTCTTATTTACAACTTTAAGGCGATGCATTTGAAGCCGAAATTTAGTATACCTCTTACCACTTCATGTTCTCCTGATATATTGGCCAAAATCTGGCGAATATTTTCAGAATGCACAAAATTGCGCTTTGTAACAGGAGATCATGCCGTTGAAAGAGATGGCACAAAGTAACGTCTCCGGAGAGCAAATCAGAGAGCGAGGACTGGCGCAGATGTTTCGAGACTGTGACTGTTTAACGAAGAGACGCAGAATTTTCGAACGCCTCTTGAAAGGCCTGCGCCTCTTATTAGCAACTTTAAGGCGATGCCTTTGAAGCCGAAATTTAGTATACCTCTTTCCACTTCGTGTTCTGATGATATAGTGGCCAAAATCAGGCGAAAATTTTGAGAATACACAAAATTGCGCTTTGTAACAGGAGAACATGCCGTCGAAAGAGATGGCACAAAGAAACGTCTCCGGAGAGCAAATCAATGAGCGAGAAGTGGCGCAGATGATTCGAGGCAGTGACTGTTTAACGAAGAGACGCAGAATTTTCGAACGCGTCTTGAAAGGCCTGCGCCTCTTATTAGCAACTTTAAGGCGATGCCTTTGAAGCCGAAATTTGGTATACCTCTTTCCACTTCATGTTCTCATGATATAGTGGCCAAAATCAGGCGAAAATTTCGAGAATGCACAAAATTGTGCTTTGTAACAGGAGAACATGCCATCGAAAGGGATGGCACAAAGTAACGTCTCCAGAGAGCAAATCAATGAGCGAGATGTGGCGCAGATGATTCGAGGCAGTGACTGTTTAACGAAGAGACGCAGAATTTTCGAACGCCTCTTGAAAGGCCTGCGCCTCTTATTCGCAACTTTAAGGCGATGCCTTTCAAGCCGAAATTTAGTATACCCCTTTCCACTTCATGTTCTCATGATATATTGGCCAAAATCAGGCGAAAATTTCGAGAATGCACAAAATTGCGCTTTATAACAGGAGAACATGCCGTCGAAAGAAATGGCACAAAGAAACGTCTCCGGAGAGCAAATCAATGAGCGAGAAGTGGCGCAGATGTTTCGAGGCAGTGACTGTTTAACGAAGAGACGCAGAATTTTCGAACGCGTCTTGAAAGGCCTGCGCCTCTTATTAGCAACTTTAAGGCGATGCCTTTGAATCCGAAATTTAGTATACCTATTTCCACTTCATGTTCTCCTGATATATTGGCCAAAATCTGGCGAATATTTTCAGAATGCACAAAATTGCGCTTTGTAACAGGAGATCATGCCGTTGAAAGAGATGGCACAAATTAACGTCTCCGGAGAGCAAATCAAAGAGCGAGGACTGGCGCAGATGTTTCGAGACTGTGACTGTTTAACGAAGAGACGCAGAATTTTCGAACGCCTCTTGAAAGGCCTGCGCCTCTTATTAGCAACTTTAAGGCGATGCCTTTGAAGCTGAAATTTAGTATACCTATTTCCACTTTATGTTCTCCTGATATATTGGCCAAAATCTGGTGAATATATTCAGAACGCACAAAATTGCGCTTTGTAACAGGAGAACATGCCGTCGAAAGAAATGCCACAAAGTAACGTCTCCGGGGAGCAAATCAATGAGCGAGAAGTGGCGCAGATGTTTCGAGACAGTGACTGTTTAACGAAGAGACGCAGAATTTTCGAACGCCTCTTGAAAGGCCTGCGCCTCTTATTAGCAACTTTAAGGCGATGCCTTTGAAGCCGAAATTTGGTATACCTCTTTCCACTTCATGTTCTCATGATATAGTGGCCAAAATCAGGCGAAAATTTCGAGAATGCACAAAATTGTGCTTTGTAACAGGAGAACATGCCATCGAAAGGGATGGCACAAAGTAACGTCTCCAGAGAGCAAATCAATGAGCGAGATGTGGCGCAGATGATTCGAGGCAGTGACTGTTTAACGAAGAGACGCAGAATTTTCGAACGCCTCTTGAAAGGCCTGCGCCTCTTATTCGCAACTTTAAGGCGATGCCTTTCAAGCCGAAATTTAGTATACCCCTTTCCACTTCATGTTCTCATGATATATTGGCCAAAATCAGGCGAAAATTTCGAGAATGCACAAAATTGCGCTTTATAACAGGAGAACATGCCGTCGAAAGAAATGGCACAAAGAAACGTCTCCGGAGAGCAAATCAATGAGCGAGAAGTGGCGCAGATGTTTCGAGACTGTGACTGTTTAACGAAGAGACGCAGAATTTTCGAACGCCTCTTGAAAGGCCTGCGCCTCTTATTAGCAACTTTAAGGCGATGCCTTTGAAGCTGAAATTTAGTATACCTATTTCCACTTCATGTTCTCCTGATATATTGGCCAAAATCTGGTCAATATATTCAGAACGCACAAAATTGCGCTTTGTAACAGGAGAACATGCCATCGAAAGGGATGGCACAAAGTAACGTCTCCAGAGAGCAAATCAATGAGCGAGATGTGGCGCAGATGATTCGAGGCAGTGACTGTTTAACGAAGAGACGCAGAATTTTCGAACGCCTCCTGAAAGGCCTGCGCCTCTTATTAGCAACTTTATGGCGATGCCTTTGAAGCTGAAATTTAGTATACCTATTTCCACTTCATGTTCTCATGATATATTGGCCAAAATCTGGTGAATATATTCAGAACGCACAAAATTGCGCTTTGTAACAGGAGAACATGCCGTCGAAAGAGATGGCACAAAGTAACGTCTCCGGAGAGCAAATCAAAGAGCGAGAAGTGGCGCAGATGTTTCGAGACAGTGACTGTTTAACGAAGAGACGCAGAATTTTCGAACGCCTCTTGAAAGGCCTCCGCCTCTTATTAGCAACTTTAAGGCGATGCCTTTGAAGCCGAAATTTGGTATACCTCTTTCAACTTCATGTTCTCATGATATAGTGGCCAAAATCAGGCGAAAATTTCGAGAATGCACAAAATTGCGCTTTATAACAGGAGAACATGCCGTCGAAAGAAATGGCACAAAGAAACGTCTCCAGAGAGCAAATCAATGAGCGAGATGTGGCGCAGATGATTCGAGGCAGTGACTGTTTAACGAAGAGACGCATAATTTTCGAACGCCTCTTGAAAGGCCTGCGCCTCTTATTAGCAACTTTAAGGCGATGCCTTTGAATCCGAAATTAAGTATACCTCTTTCCACTTCATGTTCTCCTGATATATTGGCCAAAATCTGGTGAATATATTCAGAACGCACAAAATTGCGCTTTGTAACAGGAGAACATGCCGTCGAAAGAAATGGCACAAAGTAACGTCTCCGGAGAGCAAATCAAAGAGCGAGAAGTGGCGCAGATGTTTCGAGACAGTGACTGTTTAACGAAGAGACGCAGAATTTTCGAACGCCTCTTGAAAGGCCTGCGCCTCTTATTAGCAATTTTAAGGCGATGCCTTTGAAGCCGAAATTTAGTATACCTCTTTCCACTTCATGTTCTCATGATATAGTGGCCAAAATCAGGCGAAAAATTCGAGAATGCACAAAATTGTGCTTTGTAACAGGAGAACATGCCATCGAAAGGGATGGCACAAAGTAACGTCTCCAGAGAGCAAATCAATGAGCGAGATGTGGCGCAGATGATTCGAGGCAGTGACTGTTTAACGAAGAGACGCAGAATTTTCGAACGCCTCTTGAAAGGCCTGCGCCTCTTATTAGCAACTTTAAGGCGATGCCTTTCAAGCCGAAATTTAGTATACCCCTTTCCACTTCATGTTCTCCTGATATATTGGCCAAAATCTGGTGAATATATTCAGAACGCACAAAATTGCGCTTTGTAACAGGAGAACATGCCGTCGAAAGAGATGGCACAATGTAACGTCTCCGGAGAGCAAATCAAAGAGCGAGAAGTGGCGCAGATGTTTCGAGACAGTGACTGGTTAACGAATAGACGCAGAATTTTCGAACGCCTCTTGAAACGCCTGCGCCTCTTATTTACAACTTTAAGGCGATGCATTTGAAGCCGAAATTTAGTATACCTCTTACCACTTCATGTTCTCCTGATATATTGGCCAAAATCTGGCGAATATTTTCAGAATGCACAAAATTGCGCTTTGTAACAGGAGATCATGCCGTTGAAAGAGATGGCACAAAGTAACGTCTCCGGAGAGCAAATCAGAGAGCGAGGACTGGCGCAGATGTTTCGAGACTGTGACTGTTTAACGAAGAGACGCAGAATTTTCGAACGCCTCTTGAAAGGCCTGCGCCTCTTATTAGCAACTTTAAGGCGATGCCTTTGAAGCCGAAATTTAGTATACCTCTTTCCACTTCGTGTTCTGATGATATAGTGGCCAAAATCAGGCGAAAATTTCGAGAATACACAAAATTGCGCTTTGTAACAGGAGAACATGCCGTCGAAAGAGATGGCACAAAGAAACGTCTCCGGAGAGCAAATCAATGAGCGAGAAGTGGCGCAGATGATTCGAGGCAGTGACTGTTTAACGAAGAGACGCAGAATTTTCGAACGCGTCTTGAAAGGCCTGCGCCTCTTATTAGCAACTTTAAGGCGATGCCTTTGAAGCCGAAATTTGGTATACCTCTTTCCACTTCATGTTCTCATGATATAGTGGCCAAAATCAGGCGAAAATTTCGAGAATGCACAAAATTGTGCTTTGTAACAGGAGAACATGCCATCGAAAGGGATGGCACAAAGTAACGTCTCCAGAGAGCAAATCAATGAGCGAGATGTGGCGCAGATGATTCGAGGCAGTGACTGTTTAACGAAGAGACGCAGAATTTTCGAACGCCTCTTGAAAGGCCTGCGCCTCTTATTCGCAACTTTAAGGCGATGCCTTTCAAGCCGAAATTTAGTATACCCCTTTCCACTTCATGTTCTCATGATATATTGGCCAAAATCAGGCGAAAATTTCGAGAATGCACAAAATTGCGCTTTATAACAGGAGAACATGCCGTCGAAAGAAATGGCACAAAGAAACGTCTCCGGAGAGCAAATCAATGAGCGAGAAGTGGCGCAGATGTTTCGAGGCAGTGACTGTTTAACGAAGAGACGCAGAATTTTCGAACGCGTCTTGAAAGGCCTGCGCCTCTTATTAGCAACTTTAAGGCGATGCCTTTGAATCCGAAATTTAGTATACCTATTTCCACTTCATGTTCTCCTGATATATTGGCCAAAATCTGGCGAATATTTTCAGAATGCACAAAATTGCGCTTTGTAACAGGAGATCATGCCGTTGAAAGAGATGGCACAAATTAACGTCTCCGGAGAGCAAATCAAAGAGCGAGGACTGGCGCAGATGTTTCGAGACTGTGACTGTTTAACGAAGAGACGCAGAATTTTCGAACGCCTCTTGAAAGGCCTGCGCCTCTTATTAGCAACTTTAAGGCGATGCCTTTGAAGCTGAAATTTAGTATACCTATTTCCACTTTATGTTCTCCTGATATATTGGCCAAAATCTGGTGAATATATTCAGAACGCACAAAATTGCGCTTTGTAACAGGAGAACATGCCGTCGAAAGAAATGCCACAAAGTAACGTCTCCGGGGAGCAAATCAATGAGCGAGAAGTGGCGCAGATGTTTCGAGACAGTGACTGTTTAACGAAGAGACGCAGAATTTTCGAACGCCTCTTGAAAGGCCTGCGCCTCTTATTAGCAACTTTAAGGCGATGCCTTTGAAGCCGAAATTTGGTATACCTCTTTCCACTTCATGTTCTCATGATATAGTGGCCAAAATCAGGCGAAAATTTCGAGAATGCACAAAATTGTGCTTTGTAACAGGAGAACATGCCATCGAAAGGGATGGCACAAAGTAACGTCTCCAGAGAGCAAATCAATGAGCGAGATGTGGCGCAGATGATTCGAGGCAGTGACTGTTTAACGAAGAGACGCAGAATTTTCGAACGCCTCTTGAAAGGCCTGCGCCTCTTATTCGCAACTTTAAGGCGATGCCTTTCAAGCCGAAATTTAGTATACCCCTTTCCACTTCATGTTCTCATGATATATTGGCCAAAATCAGGCGAAAATTTCGAGAATGCACAAAATTGCGCTTTATAACAGGAGAACATGCCGTCGAAAGAAATGGCACAAAGAAACGTCTCCGGAGAGCAAATCAATGAGCGAGAAGTGGCGCAGATGTTTCGAGACTGTGACTGTTTAACGAAGAGACGCAGAATTTTCGAACGCCTCTTGAAAGGCCTGCGCCTCTTATTAGCAACTTTAAGGCGATGCCTTTGAAGCTGAAATTTAGTATACCTATTTCCACTTCATGTTCTCCTGATATATTGGCCAAAATCTGGTCAATATATTCAGAACGCACAAAATTGCGCTTTGTAACAGGAGAACATGCCATCGAAAGGGATGGCACAAAGTAACGTCTCCAGAGAGCAAATCAATGAGCGAGATGTGGCGCAGATGATTCGAGGCAGTGACTGTTTAACGAAGAGACGCAGAATTTTCGAACGCCTCCTGAAAGGCCTGCGCCTCTTATTAGCAACTTTATGGCGATGCCTTTGAAGCTGAAATTTAGTATACCTATTTCCACTTCTTGTTCTCATGATATATTGGCCAAAATCTGGCGAAAATTTTCAGAATTCACAAAATTGCGCTTTATAACAGGAGAACATGCCGTCGAAAGAAATGCCACAAAGTAACGACTCCGGAGAGCAAATCAATGAGCGAGAAGTGGCGCAGATGTTTCGAGACAGTGACTGTTTAACGAAGAGACGCAGAATTTTCGAACGCCTCTTGAAAGGCCTCCGCCTCTTATTAGCAACTTTAAGGCGATGCCTTTGAAGCCGAAATTTGGTATACCTCTTTCAACTTCATGTTCTCATGATATAGTGGCCAAAATCAGGCGAAAATTTCGAGAATGCACAAAATTGTGCTTTGTAGCAGGAGAACATGCCATCGAAAGGGATCGCACAAAGTAACGTCTCCAGAGAGCAAATCAATGAGCGAGATGTGGCGCAGATGATTCGAGGCAGTGACTGTTTAACGAAGAGACGCAGAATTTTCGAACGCCTCTTCGAAAGGCCTGCGCCTCTTATTAGCAACTTTAAGGCGATGCCTTTCAAGCCGAAATTTAGTATACCCCTTTCCACTTCATGTTCTCCTGATATATGGCCATAATCTGGTGAATATATTCAGAACGCACAAAATTGCGCTTTGTAACAGGAGAACATGCCGTCGAAAGAGATGGCACAATGTAACGTCTCCGGAGAGCAAATCAAAGAGCGAGAAGTGGCGCAGATGTTTCGAGACAGTGACTGTTTAACGAAGAGACGCAGAATTTTCGAACGCCTCTTGAAAGGCCTGCGCATCTTATTAGCAACTTTATGGCGATGCCTTTGAAGCTGAAATTTAGTATACCCCTTTCCACTTCATGTTCTCATGATATATTGGCCAAAATCAGGCGAAAATTTCGAGAATGCACAAAATTGCGCTTTATAACAGGAGAACATGCCGTCGAAAGAAATGGCACAAAGAAACGTCTCCAGAGAGCAAATCAATGAGCGAGATGTGGCGCAGATGATTCGAGGCAGTGACTGTTTAACGAAGAGACGCATAATTTTCGAACGCCTCTTGAAAGGCCTGCGCCTCTTATTAGCAACTTTAAGGCGATGCCTTTGAATCCGAAATTAAGTATACCTCTTTCCACTTCATGTTTCTCCTGATATATTGGCCAAAATCTGGTGAATATATTCAGAACGCACAAAATTGCGCTTTGTAACAGGAGAACATGCCGTCGAAAGAAATGGCACAAAGTAACGTCTCCGGAGAGCAAATCAAAGAGCGAGAAGTGGCGCAGATGTTTCGAGACAGTGACTGTTTAACGAAGAGACGCAGAATTTTCGAACGCCTCTTGAAAGGCCTGCGCCTCTTATTAGCAATTTTAAGGCGATGCCTTTGAAGCCGAAATTTAGTATACCTCTTTCCACTTCATGTTCTCATGATATAGTGGCCAAAATCAAGCGAAAATTTCGAGAATGCACAAAAATTGTGCTTTGTAACAGGAGAACATGCCATCGAAAGGGATGGCACAAAGTAACGTCTCCAGAGAGCAAATCAATGAGCGAGATGTGGCGCAGATGATTCGAGGCAGTGACTGTTTAACGAAGAGACGCAGAATTTTCGAACGCCTCTTGAAAGGCCTGCGCCTCTTATTAGCAACTTTAAGGCGATGCCTTTCAAGCCGAAATTTAGTATACCCCTTTCCACTTCATGTTCTCCTGATATATTGGCCAAAATCTGGTGAATATATTCAGAACGCACAAAATTGCGCTTTGTAACAGGAGAACATGCCGTCGAAAGAGATGGCACAATGTAACGTCTCCGGAGAGCAAATCAAAGAGCGAGAAGTGGCGCAGATGTTTCGAGACAGTGACTGGTTAACGAATAGACGCAGAATTTTCGAACGCCTCTTGAAAGGCCTGCGCCTCTTATTTACAACTTTAAGGCGATGCATTTGAAGCCGAAATTTAGTATACCTCTTACCACTTCATGTTCTCCTGATATATTGGCCAAAATCTGGCGAATATTTTCAGAATGCACAAAATTGCGCTTTGTAACAGGAGATCATGCCGTTGAAAGAGATGGCACAAAGTAACGTCCTCCGGAGAGCAAATCAGAGAGCGAGGACTGGCGCAGATGTTTCGAGACTGTGACTGTTTAACGAAGAGACGCAGAATTTTCGAACGCCTCTTGAAAGGCCTGCGCCTCTTATTAGCAACTTTAAGGCGATGCCTTTGAAGCCGAAATTTTAGTATACCTCTTTCCACTTCGTGTTCTGATGATATAGTGGCCAAAATCAGGCGAAAATTTCGAGAATACACAAAATTGCGCTTTGTAACAGGAGAACATGCCGTCGAAAGAGATGGCACAAAGAAACGTCTCCGGAGAGCAAATCAATGAGCGAGAAGTGGCGCAGATGATTCGAGGCAGTGACTGTTTAACGAAGAGACGCAGAATTTTCGAACGCGTCTTGAAAGGCCTGCGCCTCTTATTAGCAACTTTAAGGCGATGCCTTTGAAGCCGAAATTTGGTATACCTCTTTCCACTTCATGTTCTCATGATATAGTGGCCAAAATCAGGCGAAAATTTCGAGAATGCACAAAATTGTGCTTTGTAACAGGAGAACATGCCATCGAAAGGGATGGCACAAAGTAACGTCTCCAGAGAGCAAATCAATGAGCGAGATGTGGCGCAGATGATTCGAGGCAGTGACTGTTTAACGAAGAGACGCAGAATTTTCGAACGCCTCTTGAAAGGCCTGCGCCTCTTATTCGCAACTTTAAGGCGATGCCTTTCAAGCCGAAATTTAGTATACCCCTTTCCACTTCATGTTCTCATGATATATTGGCCAAAATCAGGCGAAAATTTCGAGAATGCACAAAATTGCGCTTTATAACAGGAGAACATGCCGTCGAAAGAAATGGCACAAAGAAACGTCTCCGGAGAGCAAATCAATGAGCGAGAAGTGGCGCAGATGTTTCGAGGCAGTGACTGTTTAACGAAGAGACGCAGAATTTTTCGAACGCGTCTTGAAAGGCCTGCGCCTCTTATTAGCAACTTTAAGGCGATGCCTTTGAATCCGAAATTTAGTATACCTATTTCCACTTCATGTTCTCCTGATATATTGGCCAAAATCTGGCGAATATTTTCAGAATGCACAAAATTGCGCTTTGTAAACAGGAGATCATGCCGTTGAAAGAGATGGCACAAATTAACGTCTCCGGAGAGCAAATCAAAGAGCGAGGACTGGCGCAGATGTTTCGAGACTGTGACTGTTTAACGAAGAGACGCAGAATTTTCGAACGCCTCTTGAAAGGCCTGCGCCTCTTATTAGCAACTTTAAGGCGATGCCTTTGAAGCTGAAATTTAGTATACCCACTTCATGTTCTCCTGATATATTGGCCAAAATCT
Source organism: Andrena cerasifolii (assembly GCF_050908995.1). Classification (NCBI taxonomy): domain Eukaryota; kingdom Metazoa; phylum Arthropoda; class Insecta; order Hymenoptera; family Andrenidae; genus Andrena; species Andrena cerasifolii. The sequence continues at coordinate 19,716 of NW_027485883.1, forward strand.
GGTCAATATATTCAGAACGCACAAAATTGCGCTTTGTAACAGGAGAACATGCCATCGAAAGGGATGGCACAAAGTAACGTCTCCAGAGAGCAAATCAATGAGCGAGATGTGGCGCAGATGATTCGAGGCAGTGACTGTTTAACGAAGAGACGCAGAATTTTCGAACGCCTCCTGAAAGGCCTGCGCCTCTTATTAGCAACTTTATGGCGATGCCTTTGAAGCTGAAATTTAGTATACCTATTTCCACTTCATGTTCTCATGATATATTGGCCAAAATCTGGCGAAAATTTTCAGAATTCACAAAATTGCGCTTTATAACAGGAGAACATGCCGTCGAAAGAAATGCCACAAAGTAACGACTCCGGAGAGCAAATCAATGAGCGAGAAGTGGCGCAGATGTTTCGAGACAGTGACTGTTTAACGAAGAGACGCAGAATTTTCGAACGCCTCTTGAAAGGCCTCCGCCTCTTATTAGCAACTTTAAGGCGATGCCTTTGAAGCCGAAATTTGGTATACCTCTTTCCACTTCGTGTTCTCATGATATAGTGGCCAAAATCAGGCGAAAATTTCGAGAATGCACAAAATTGCGCTTTGTAACAGGAGAACATGCCGTCGAAAGAGATGGCACAAAGAAACGTCTCCGGAGAGCAAATCAATGAGCGAGAAGTGGCGCAGATGATTCGAGGCAGTGACTGTTTAACGAAGAGACGCAGAATTTTCGAACGCGTCTTGAAAGGCCTGCGCCTCTTATTAGCAACTTTAAGGCGATGCCTTTGAAGCTGAAATTTAGTATACCTATTTCCACTTTATGTTCTCCTGATATATTGGCCAAAATCTGGTGAATATATTCAGAACGCACAAAATTGCGCTTTGTAACAGGAGAACATGCCGTCGAAAGAAATGCCACAAAGTAACGTCTCCGGGGAGCAAATCAATGAGCGAGAAGTGGCGCAGATGTTTCGAGACAGTGACTGTTTAACGAAGAGACGCAGAATTTTCGAACGCCTCTTGAAAGGCCTGCGCCTCTTATTAGCAACTTTAAGGCGATGCCTTTGAAGCCGAAATTTGGTATACCTCTTTCCACTTCATGTTCTCATGATATAGTGGCCAAAATCAGGCGAAAATTTCGAGAATGCACAAAATTGTGCTTTGTAACAGGAGAACATGCCATCGAAAGGGATGGCACAAAGTAACGTCTCCAGAGAGCAAATCAATGAGCGAGATGTGGCGCAGATGATTCGAGGCAGTGACTGTTTAACGAAGAGACGCAGAATTTTCGAACGCCTCTTGAAAGGCCTGCGCCTCTTATTCGCAACTTTAAGGCGATGCCTTTCAAGCCGAAATTTAGTATACCCCTTTCCACTTCATGTTCTCATGATATATTGGCCAAAATCAGGCGAAAATTTCGAGAATGCACAAAATTGCGCTTTATAACAGGAGAACATGCCATCGAAAGGGATGGCACAAAGTAACGTCTCCAGAGAGCAAATCAATGAGCGAGATGTGGCGCAGATGATTCGAGGCAGTGACTGTTTAACGAAGAGACGCAGAATTTTCGAACGCCTCCTGAAAGGCCTGCGCCTCTTATTAGCAACTTTATGGCGATGCCTTTGAAGCTGAAATTTAGTATACCTATTTCCACTTCATGTTCTCATGATATATTGGCCAAAATCTGGCGAAAATTTTCAGAATTCACAAAATTGCGCTTTATAACAGGAGAACATGCCGTCGAAAGAAATGCCACAAAGTAACGACTCCGGAGAGCAAATCAATGAGCGAGAAGTGGCGCAGATGTTTCGAGACAGTGACTGTTTAACGAAGAGACGCAGAATTTTCGAACGCCTCTTGAAAGGCCTCCGCCTCTTATTAGCAACTTTAAGGCGATGCCTTTGAAGCCGAAATTTGGTATACCTCTTTCCACTTCATGTTCTCATGATATAGTGGCCAAAATCAGGCGAAAATTTCGAGAATGCACAAAATTGTGCTTTGTAGCAGGAGAACATGCCATCGAAAGGGATCGCACATAGTAACGTCTCCAGAGAGCAAATCAATGAGCGAGATGTGGCGCAGATGATTCGAGGCAGTGACTGTTTAACGAAGAGACGCAGAATTTTCGAACGCCTCTTGAAAGGCCTGCGCCTCTTATTAGCAACTTTAAGGCGATGCCTTTCAAGCCGAAATTTAGTATACCCCTTTCCACTTCATGTTCTCATGATATATTGGCCAAAATCAGGCGAAAATTTCGAGAATGCAAAAATTGCGTTTATAACAGGAGAACATGCCGTCGAAAGAAATGGCACAAAAGAAACGTCTCCGGAGAGCAAATCAATGAGCGAGAAGTGGCGCAGATGATTCGAGGCAGTGACTGTTTAACGAAGAGACGCATAATTTTCGAACGCCTCTTGAAAGGCCTGCGCCTCTTATTAGCAACTTTAAGGCGATGCCTTTGAATCCGAAATTAAGTATACCTCTTTCCACTTCATGTTCTCCTGATATATTGGCCAAAATCTGGTGAATATATTCAGAACGCACAAAATTGCGCTTTGTAACAGGAGAACATGCCGTCGAAAGAAATGGCACAAAGTAACGTCTCCGGAGAGCAAATCAAAGAGCGAGAAGTGGCGCAGATGTTTCGAGACAGTGACTGTTTAACGAAGAGACGCAGAATTTTCGAACGCCTCTTGAAAGGCCTGCGCCTCTTATTAGCAATTTTAAGGCGATGCCTTTGAAGCCGAAATTTAGTATACCTCTTTCCACTTCATGTTCTCATGATATAGTGGCCAAAATCAGGCGAAAATTTCGAGAATGCACAAAATTGTGCTTTGTAACAGGAGAACATGCCATCGAAAGGGATGGCACAAAGTAACGTCTCCAGAGAGCAAATCAATGAGCGAGATGTGGCGCAGATGATTCGAGGCAGTGACTGTTTAACGAAGAGACGCAGAATTTTCGAACGCCTCTTGAAAGGCCTGCGCCTCTTATTAGCAACTTTAAGGCGATGCCTTTCAAGCCGAAATTTAGTATACCCCTTTCCACTTCATGTTCTCCTGATATATTGGCCAAAATCTGGTGAATATATTCAGAACGCACAAAATTGCGCTTTGTAACAGGAGAACATGCCGTCGAAAGAGATGGCACAATGTAACGTCTCCGGAGAGCAAATCAAAGAGCGAGAAGTGGCGCAGATGTTTCGAGACAGTGACTGGTTAACGAATAGACGCAGAATTTTCGAACGCCTCTTGAAAGGCCTGCGCCTCTTATTTACAACTTTAAGGCGATGCATTTGAAGCCGAAATTTAGTATACCTCTTACCACTTCATGTTCTCCTGATATATTGGCCAAAATCTGGCGAATATTTTCAGAATGCACAAAATTGCGCTTTGTAACAGGAGATCATGCCGTTGAAAGAGATGGCACAAAGTAACGTCTCCGGAGAGCAAATCAGAGAGCGAGGACTGGCGCAGATGTTTCGAGACTGTGACTGTTTAACGAAGAGACGCAGAATTTTCGAACGCCTCTTGAAAGGCCTGCGCCTCTTATTAGCAACTTTAAGGCGATGCCTTTGAAGCCGAAATTTAGTATACCTCTTTCCACTTCGTGTTCTGATGATATAGTGGCCAAAATCAGGCGAAAATTTCGAGAATACACAAAATTGCGCTTTGTAACAGGAGAACATGCCGTCGAAAGAGATGGCACAAAGAAACGTCTCCGGAGAGCAAATCAATGAGCGAGAAGTGGCGCAGATGATTCGAGGCAGTGACTGTTTAACGAAGAGACGCAGAATTTTCGAACGCGTCTTGAAAGGCCTGCGCCTCTTATTAGCAACTTTAAGGCGATGCCTTTGAAGCCGAAATTTGGTATACCTCTTTCCACTTCATGTTCTCATGATATAGTGGCCAAAATCAGGCGAAAATTTCGAGAATGCACAAAATTGTGCTTTGTAACAGGAGAACATGCCATCGAAAGGGATGGCACAAAGTAACGTCTCCAGAGAGCAAATCAATGAGCGAGATGTGGCGCAGATGATTCGAGGCAGTGACTGTTTAACGAAGAGACGCAGAATTTTCGAACGCCTCTTGAAAGGCCTGCGCCTCTTATTCGCAACTTTAAGGCGATGCCTTTCAAGCCGAAATTTAGTATACCCCTTTCCACTTCATGTTCTCATGATATATTGGCCAAAATCAGGCGAAAATTTCGAGAATGCACAAAATTGCGCTTTATAACAGGAGAACATGCCGTCGAAAGAAATGGCACAAAGAAACGTCTCCGGAGAGCAAATCAATGAGCGAGAAGTGGCGCAGATGTTTCGAGGCAGTGACTGTTTAACGAAGAGACGCAGAATTTTCGAACGCGTCTTGAAAGGCCTGCGCCTCTTATTAGCAACTTTAAGGCGATGCCTTTGAATCCGAAATTTAGTATACCTATTTCCACTTCATGTTCTCCTGATATATTGGCCAAAATCTGGCGAATATTTTCAGAATGCACAAAATTGCGCTTTGTAACAGGAGATCATGCCGTTGAAAGAGATGGCACAAATTAACGTCTCCGGAGAGCAAATCAAAGAGCGAGGACTGGCGCAGATGTTTCGAGACTGTGACTGTTTAACGAAGAGACGCAGAATTTTCGAACGCCTCTTGAAAGGCCTGCGCCTCTTATTAGCAACTTTAAGGCGATGCCTTTGAAGCTGAAATTTAGTATACCTATTTCCACTTCATGTTCTCCTGATATATTGGCCAAAATCTGGTCAATATATTCAGAACGCACAAAATTGCGCTTTGTAACAGGAGAACATGCCATCGAAAGGGATGGCACAAAGTAACGTCTCCAGAGAGCAAATCAATGAGCGAGATGTGGCGCAGATGATTCGAGGCAGTGACTGTTTAACGAAGAGACGCAGAATTTTCGAACGCCTCCTGAAAGGCCTGCGCCTCTTATTAGCAACTTTATGGCGATGCCTTTGAAGCTGAAATTTAGTATACCTATTTCCACTTCATGTTCTCATGATATATTGGCCAAAATCTGGCGAAAATTTTCAGAATTCACAAAATTGCGCTTTATAACAGGAGAACATGCCGTCGAAAGAAATGCCACAAAGTAACGACTCCGGAGAGCAAATCAATGAGCGAGAAGTGGCGCAGATGTTTCGAGACAGTGACTGTTTAACGAAGAGACGCAGAATTTTCGAACGCCTCTTGAAAGGCCTCCGCCTCTTATTAGCAACTTTAAGGCGATGCCTTTGAAGCCGAAATTTGGTATACCTCTTTCCACTTCGTGTTCTCATGATATAGTGGCCAAAATCAGGCGAAAATTTCGAGAATGCACAAAATTGCGCTTTGTAACAGGAGAACATGCCGTCGAAAGAGATGGCACAAAGAAACGTCTCCGGAGAGCAAATCAATGAGCGAGAAGTGGCGCAGATGATTCGAGGCAGTGACTGTTTAACGAAGAGACGCAGAATTTTCGAACGCGTCTTGAAAGGCCTGCGCCTCTTATTAGCAACTTTAAGGCGATGCCTTTGAAGCTGAAATTTAGTATACCTATTTCCACTTTATGTTCTCCTGATATATTGGCCAAAATCTGGTGAATATATTCAGAACGCACAAAATTGCGCTTTGTAACAGGAGAACATGCCGTCGAAAGAAATGCCACAAAGTAACGTCTCCGGGGAGCAAATCAATGAGCGAGAAGTGGCGCAGATGTTTCGAGACAGTGACTGTTTAACGAAGAGACGCAGAATTTTCGAACGCCTCTTGAAAGGCCTGCGCCTCTTATTAGCAACTTTAAGGCGATGCCTTTGAAGCCGAAATTTGGTATACCTCTTTCCACTTCATGTTCTCATGATATAGTGGCCAAAATCAGGCGAAAATTTCGAGAATGCACAAAATTGTGCTTTGTAACAGGAGAACATGCCATCGAAAGGGATGGCACAAAGTAACGTCTCCAGAGAGCAAATCAATGAGCGAGATGTGGCGCAGATGATTCGAGGCAGTGACTGTTTAACGAAGAGACGCAGAATTTTCGAACGCCTCTTGAAAGGCCTGCGCCTCTTATTCGCAACTTTAAGGCGATGCCTTTCAAGCCGAAATTTAGTATACCCCTTTCCACTTCATGTTCTCATGATATATTGGCCAAAATCAGGCGAAAATTTCGAGAATGCACAAAATTGCGCTTTATAACAGGAGAACATGCCGTCGAAAGAAATGGCACAAAGAAACGTCTCCGGAGAGCAAATCAATGAGCGAGAAGTGGCGCAGATGTTTCGAGACTGTGACTGTTTAACGAAGAGACGCAGAATTTTCGAACGCCTCTTGAAAGGCCTGCGCCTCTTATTAGCAACTTTAAGGCGATGCCTTTGAAGCTGAAATTTAGTATACCTATTTCCACTTCATGTTCTCCTGATATATTGGCCAAAATCTGGTCAATATATTCAGAACGCACAAAATTGCGCTTTGTAACAGGAGAACATGCCATCGAAAGGGATGGCACAAAGTAACGTCTCCAGAGAGCAAATCAATGAGCGAGATGTGGCGCAGATGATTCGAGGCAGTGACTGTTTAACGAAGAGACGCAGAATTTTCGAACGCCTCCTGAAAGGCCTGCGCCTCTTATTAGCAACTTTATGGCGATGCCTTTGAAGCTGAAATTTAGTATACCTATTTCCACTTCATGTTCTCATGATATATTGGCCAAAATCTGGCGAAAATTTTCAGAATTCACAAAATTGCGCTTTATAACAGGAGAACATGCCGTCGAAAGAAATGCCACAAAGTAACGACTCCGGAGAGCAAATCAATGAGCGAGAAGTGGCGCAGATGTTTCGAGACAGTGACTGTTTAACGAAGAGACGCAGAATTTTCGAACGCCTCTTGAAAGGCCTCCGCCTCTTATTAGCAACTTTAAGGCGATGCCTTTGAAGCCGAAATTTGGTATACCTCTTTCCACTTCATGTTCTCATGATATAGTGGCCAAAATCAGGCGAAAATTTCGAGAATGCACAAAATTGTGCTTTGTAGCAGGAGAACATGCCATCGAAAGGGATCGCACATAGTAACGTCTCCAGAGAGCAAATCAATGAGCGAGATGTGGCGCAGATGATTCGAGGCAGTGACTGTTTAACGAAGAGACGCAGAATTTTCGAACGCCTCTTGAAAGGCCTGCGCCTCTTATTAGCAACTTTAAGGCGATGCCTTTCAAGCCGAAATTTAGTATACCCCTTTCCACTTCATGTTCTCATGATATATTGGCCAAAATCAGGCGAAAATTTCGAGAATGCAAAAAATTGCGTTTATAACAGGAGAACATGCCGTCGAAAGAAATGGCACAAAAGAAACGTCTCCGGAGAGCAAATCAATGAGCGAGAAGTGGCGCAGATGTTTCGAGGCAGTGACTGTTTAACGAAGAGACGCAGAATTTTCGAACGCGTCTTGAAAGGCCTGCGCCTCTTATTAGCAACTTTAAGGCGATGCCTTTGAATCCGAAATTTAGTATACCTATTTCCACTTCATGTTCTCCTGATATATTGGCCAAAATCTGGTGAAAATATTCAGAACGCACAAAATTGCGCTTTGTAACAGGAGAACATGCCGTCGAAAGAGATGGCACAAAGTAACGTCTCCGGAGAGCAAATCAAAGAGCGAGAAGTGGCGCAGATGTTTCGAGACAGTGACTGGTTAACGAAGAGACGCAGAATTTTCGAACGCCTCTTGAAAGGCCTGCGCCTCTTATTTGCAACTTTAAGGCGATGCCTTTGAAGCCGAAATTTAGTATACCTATTTCCACTTCATGTTCTCCTGATATATTGGCCAAAATCTGGTGAATATATTCAGAACGCACAAAATTGCGCTTTGTAACAGGAGAACATGCCGTCGAAAGAGATGGCACAAAGTAACGTCTCCGGAGAGCAAATCAAAGAGCGAGAAGTGGCGCAGATGTTTCGAGACAGTGACTGTTTAACGAAGAGACGCAGAATTTTCGAACGCCTCTTGAAAGGCCTGCGCCTCTTATTTACAACTTTAAGGCGATGCATTTGAAGCCGAAATTTAGTATACCTCTTACCACTTCATGTTCTCCTGATATATTGGCCAAAATCTGGCGAATATTTTCAGAATGCACAAAATTGCGCTTTGTAACAGGAGATCATGCCGTTGAAAGAGATGGCACAAAGTATCGTCTCCGGAGAGCAAATCAGAGAGCGAGGACTGGCGCAGATGTTTCGAGACTGTGACTGTTTAACGAAGAGACGCAGAATTTTCGAACGCCTCTTGAAAGGCCTGCGCCTCTTATTAGCAACTTTAAGGCGATGCCTTTGAAGCCGAAATTTAGTATACCTCTTTCCACTTCGTGTTCTGATGATATAGTGGCCAAAATCAGGCGAAAATTTCGAGAATACACAAAATTGCGCTTTGTAACAGGAGAACATGCCGTCGAAAGAGATGGCACAAAGAAACGTCTCCGGAGAGCAAATCAATGAGCGAGAAGTGGCGCAGATGATTCGAGGCAGTGACTGTTTAACGAAGAGACGCAGAATTTTCGAACGCGTCTTGAAAGGCCTGCGCCTCTTATTAGCAACTTTAAGGCGATGCCTTTGAAGCCGAAATTTGGTATACCTCTTTCCACTTCATGTTCTCATGATATAGTGGCCAAAATCAGGCGAAAATTTCGAGAATGCACAAAATTGTGCTTTGTAACAGGAGAACATGCCATCGAAAGGGATGGCACAAAGTAACGTCTCCAGAGAGCAAATCAATGAGCGAGATGTGGCGCAGATGATTCGAGGCAGTGACTGTTTAACGAAGAGACGCAGAATTTTCGAACGCCTCTTGAAAGGCCTGCGCCTCTTATTCGCAACTTTAAGGCGATGCCTTTCAAGCCGAAATTTAGTATACCCCTTTCCACTTCATGTTCTCATGATATATTGGCCAAAATCAGGCGAAAATTTCGAGAATGCACAAAATTGCGCTTTATAACAGGAGAACATGCCGTCGAAAGAAATGGCACAAAGAAACGTCTCCGGAGAGCAAATCAATGAGCGAGAAGTGGCGCAGATGTTTCGAGGCAGTGACTGTTTAACGAAGAGACGCAGAATTTTCGAACGCGTCTTGAAAGGCCTGCGCCTCTTATTAGCAACTTTAAGGCGATGCCTTTGAATCCGAAATTTAGTATACCTATTTCCACTTCATGTTCTCCTGATATATTGGCCAAAATCTGGCGAATATTTTCAGAATGCACAAAATTGCGCTTTGTAACAGGAGATCATGCCGTTGAAAGAGATGGCACAAATTAACGTCTCCGGAGAGCAAATCAAAGAGCGAGGACTGGCGCAGATGTTTCGAGACTGTGACTGTTTAACGAAGAGACGCAGAATTTTCGAACGCCTCTTGAAAGGCCTGCGCCTCTTATTAGCAACTTTAAGGCGATGCCTTTGAAGCTGAAATTTAGTATACCTATTTCCACTTCATGTTCTCCTGATATATTGGCCAAAATCTGGTCAATATATTCAGAACGCACAAAATTGCGCTTTGTAACAGGAGAACATGCCATCGAAAGGGATGGCACAAAGTAACGTCTCCAGAGAGCAAATCAATGAGCGAGATGTGGCGCAGATGATTCGAGGCAGTGACTGTTTAACGAAGAGACGCAGAATTTTCGAACGCCTCCTGAAAGGCCTGCGCCTCTTATTAGCAACTTTATGGCGATGCCTTTGAAGCTGAAATTTAGTATACCTATTTCCACTTCATGTTCTCATGATATATTGGCCAAAAT